>NW_025946678.1:0-8702 GCF_000764305.2 Hyalella azteca | reverse complement strand
CTAATACACACTAAAGGCAACAAGTTTATATACCAATTTGTCATTCATAGTACATTTATACTAAACCATGAATAACAATACCTCAGTATAAATTAAAGACTGCCACTTAATATATTTAAATATATGAAAAAATCAAAAAAATGAAAAAAAATCGGAAAAATAAAAAAAATCATGATTTTTTTATAAAAAAATCAAGTGATTTAATCACATGATTTAATCATTTTGATTTAATCATTGCCAACCCTGTTCAATTGTGCCAGAATGTTGTGTCTTAGTCTTGATAAGAAAATTGATAATTTATTTTGAAGGCCAGCAACAATGTAAGAAGTGCTGTGGCAAGGCAAAGTTAGACAGTTAGTTGCATTCATGATAGAAGGTTCAGTTTTTATTTGTGCAATGAATCATTTCTATTGATTAGCATTGACGGTAGACAACTAGACACCAATAGTGCTGTAACAATGTTAGCTGCATTGAATCCATTGATGCCAATGGTAAAATCTAGAATCTTCTCTCTTCTGAATCTTGTATAATGTTTGGGTGGAAAATGTGCAAGTCTTAACTTAACTCAGTTTTGCAGTTTCTTTAGCAAAAATGCTAAATCATCTCTTGGAGATGATTAATCTATTTGAAATTTTGTTGGACATAGAAGTAGGTCAATGCTTCAATTTCAAAGTAGAAAAATTTTAACTAGAACAATCCTATTTTATATACATGGCTCAGAATTGATATTTCCACATTCCAGCTTATATAGACATTACAATTTTGTTGCAGGATAATTCTGTCTCTTGCCCACTAAAATTTTAACTCAGATATTTTACTGATAATTTGGTAATTTTGCAGCTAAATCATGCAATTTATTTAACAATTAGAAAAATTCCATGCAGGATGGAATTCTAAGAATTGGTGTATATTTAAGGTAAATCCAGCCATGTATAAAATTCCAGTTCCAAGTTATTTAATGCAGTATGGAATGTACATTTGTTCATACCCATCTTGCATGAAGCTCTCCTCCCTTCTATCAATCTGCCCTTAATGTACACCTGCATCAAATGCTCCTATTTTCCCATTTAATAGTAGGTCTCCATATGTGCTACTACTATCATACATATCTCAGTAATATGGAGTGGATCCTTTCTTTCTATTTCATGCTTCCTCACCTTGATCTATTCTGTCCATTAATTGTCATCCATTTGTTTTATGGCTGTTATGTGGTTGTTTTTTTAACACATTTTTCTTTACTCAGCTTTGGTTTGTTTGTTTGTTGTTAACATTGACAACAAAAATTAGCCCACTTCTGATTGCTCTAGAGATCTGAAATTCGGCATGCAGGCTATTTTCGCCTAACAATTTCAGATACAATCATAAAAACTAGCAATTAGAGACCTAAATTAGATTCATTGATTAAAGTATATATATAGTATGACATGCAGGCGCTGATGTTATAGACAAGCAGGCGCTTACGCTGCCTATCATCAATACGTACGTCAAGTAAATTGGCTCGCAACAACGTTTTTCATGTGTAGCAATGGACTAAAATGGAGAAAATAAAATACTTAAAAAAAACTTGAAAAAAACATGTTTTTCTTGTGGACTAAAAAGTAGAAAATAAATTATGGAATTATGGCTCGCCCTAAAAAATGGGGGCGAGCCCGACAATAAATCTGCCCGACACACGTTTTTTGGGGCGAGTCATAATTTATTTTCTACTTTTTAGTCCACAAGAAAAGTGTGGTTTTTTAAAAAGTTTTTTTAAGTATTTTATTTTTTAGTAGCTCCCATCTGGCTTCTAACATTACCAGACTTCTCTCTAATTCTCTCTTTCCTCATAAACCACTTTTAATACCAAATCTAGAAGCTGTTAGTACTGCCAACAGACCCACTATTTTTGCAGTTATTCATTCCCTTTTCTTTCATAAACATTGCCATCTCACCTATCTCTCTCATCCATCATTGGTTTTTATATATCAAGACATACCACATCAATGCATCATGCTTCATCATTAGGTATTTCACTGTTGACTCACATGTGCAATAATGTCTGACATGCTGACATTTGCTCAGTCTCACATTTCATGTCTATGTATCTTGTAATTAACATCTATTTCACATTGTGTTTTCCAGTTTTATTTAAATTCCAATTCTGATCCCATTCTTCTCTCCCTGGACAAACCTTTTCCCATATTTGCCTTGTCTGCATTCCAGTTCCTGTAGGTGCTTCTAGCATCAATCATTTCACCTTATTCTGTATATACCATCTTCAGTAATCGAGTACCTACTGATCCATGCAATTGCATGTAGTCTATACTTAATTCTAGTAATTAAAATATACTCACAGTTTCCAATACATTGTACCTACTGCTTGCTCCTACTGTAATTGCTAGTGTACTGAACTACTGGATTGCCTCATCAAGAATAATAGCATTTATTCTAGCACTCACATTTTCTAACAATAGCCACACTCAACTGCGTCCTTAGCCGTTCTATTAACATCTAGTACTTGGCTTTGTTGTGCTGAAATATGTATTGCAGTTCTTGCCATATACAGGGTCTGCCATATTTATGGCAACACATGTTTTTTTGTTAGTTCTCAATGAAATGAACAGGTGCATTGTTTTTTTTATTGGATAAGCTAGTAGCCAAGAATTACCTAAACAATTCTCAGACATATTTATTTAATATGACCACCCTTATTGTTAATGACGGCATCCAATCTAAATGGGAAAGCTTCACAGGAGACCCGCAGCATTTCTTGAGGGATCAAGTCCCATGCTCATGTCAATTTAGACTTTAAACTATCCAAAGAATCATGAGGTGTTCTGCAGACCCTACTCTCTAAAATAGCCCACACAGAAAAGTCAAGAGGATTCAAATCAGGGCTTCTTGACCATTCATTTTTGCTAATGAACACTGGGATGTGACCCTGAATCCAGTTTTGGGTCATGTTTGAGACATGTGATGGGGTCCAAAATGTATCGCTGACTGTCCAATTTCACTCCTGAAGGGACAAAAACGAGTGGGGACCTCCCAGTGGCGGTTACTGCAGCCCAAACCATCACAGACGTGGGATTTTGACGTCATGTTGCTGTTCTGATTGCCACAGATCCATCCTGACTCTAAACTCTGTCATTTTGACTGTTAACACTTTGTTCAATATCAAATTTTTTCTCATCAGTGAACGCCAAGTTGGGCAGTGTGTCATCCTCAATGAGATCCAGAATGTGCTGGCATCTTTTGAGCCTCATTCATTCATGATGGTCTGTTAGTTCATGCCTTGTTCGCATCTTGTAAAGGGAGATTTTGAGGTCATCTATGAGGACTCTACGCTTTGATTTCTGACAGACACCTGCTTCTGCAGCCTTAGTTTCACAGCTGAGCGATGAGGGTTTCTCTTCAATGTCTCCCTCATGTTTTTGACCAATTGTTTTGTTCGGACACCTTGTTTCCTTCCTTGACTAGGTTGATTGCATGTTTCACCAGTTTCCTTGAATTTTTTTACCACCTTCCACACAGTTTTATGATGAATTTTGAGCTTTTTTTGCAATGACTGAATTACTCTTGCCCTTTTAATGAAGGGTTACAATTGCATTTCTATCTACTGCCATTAGTAATAGAAATTTAGACTCCTTAGACTTCTGCAATATAAAATAGATAAATTTATAGATGCTATTAAGCTTCATTATAAAAGAAAAGTCTCCTAGAAACCAATTTATTTTCATATCGCAAACATCCGTTGCTATAAATATGGCAGACCCTGTACTTTTTATTCAATATTACCCAAATTAAAGAATGATAAACATTGTTGGCAGAGTAATCAGTAACTTTCTCAGGCTAGGTTGTAGAAGACAAATGGTCATTTGTCATCAAGTAATGAAAGTCAGAATTTACTCAATGTTATATGGAAGAAAAGATTGCTAATCCTAGGGAAGTAAAGAAATAAACATTGAACACTTGACAGTGATAGTTAAGACTCTCCATTAATATAGTTTTATTTTTTACTTAGTTTCTGAAGCCCATGAAACAAACATTGGCTAGAGTGAACACTTCTTGCCAAAAACCATTGGAAGCATGATATATTTCTTGGAATTTTCTATTGGTTAAAACTAGAAAAAAAACCTTATAAATAAATGTATGTGTATTTACACATATACTTATAACTACAAATTTATTGGTCGACTTAACACTTGTGTTCATGAATCAAAATTTGTGAGCAAGAACTCCTGGAAGTGTTCATCCATTCCAATTAATGTCAGTGGACTAAAGACTAAAGAGTCTCTGCCATTTTATAATTGTAATGCAGCAGAGTTGTAGGACCAAGCTTGGTCCTACTTTCTTTCTCTGTATTCAATAATACTAAGTTATATAACCTATGAAAAGTTGAAAATTCAATTTTTTTCATTGATAAATTTTTTCCCTGAATACATAGTCAAACACTGTAAAAACAATCCATGTCCATTTGAGGTAGAAAAAAAAACAGCCATTAAATAATTGTCTACATATAACTAGGCCCTCCAACTTGTTCTATAGTCATTTAGTACTTAATGTAATGCAATGGAATTAGAAAATTAACCACCAGATTTCAAAAATCCATTTAGCGAGTTTAATGATTTTTAATGATTTTGTCTAAATTCCTGGGTGCTGTGCTAGCAATTTTTGTCATCAATGCTAGAGAAATAAACTTTATTTTCTTTAATTAGTTTATGTTAGCCATACCTAAACTTCATTTAACAATAATTTTAACTTGGGTATTAATTTAACATGTTGATTCAACATGTGATTTTTATAATTTTGGATTATTTAGCTTCCCAACTCAAAACTGCTAGCGTTTCAGGCCTGACAATTTATGAGTATATACACTACTAGTACTCATGCGGTTTGGTACTAATTTCACAAGGCTAAGTGCAATTATTCAAAAGATGAGAGGAAAAACTGATGAATGTTTTCTTTTATAATATTACACTATATTTTACTTTTATTTTATGTGGGTGATGTTGATATCCAACCATGTCCTTTGTACATCATTCAAAGGATATTTCTTTTGTCTTGAATATTGATTGTGCCCTACTATATATTTGATTATTTCCTGTCAAATTAGGAAAAATGAAGTTATGTCTATGGAATATGATTGGATAGTTTATCTTGACACACAAATACTTCATGAATAAATTAAGGTATGACTTTATGTAAAATGAGAACTTGAAGCCAATTTACACAAAATGAAGATTACACAATTATTGTAATTAGACTCCTGCGTTTGATATTTTTTTAAATCCGAGACGAGACGAGACAGCAGGCTCTGTCCCGGTTCGCAATAAAAACCGGGACAATTTTCAGCCCTCCGTAGGAATTCCGGGACGATACCGAGACGAGACATCCCGGTTCAAATAGGTAGCTTAAAATTTCCCGGAATTTATAGCCATTTTAACGAGACATAACGAGACTAATAAATTATTGATGTTGTGTAAACTTTGGCTTACCATCATACATTTATACAGAGCTGGGCAGCGCTACTTTGAAATGTAGCGGGCGCTACCGCTACCGAGTTAACTTCTTAAATGTAACTCCGCTGCCGCTACCGAAAATGTAGCGGCCGCTACATGTAGCGCGCTACTGCCCACCTCTCGTAACAACTAACATGTTGACACTAGTAACAGGCTGAGGTTGACAACATTACACCGAAATCTTTCGTACAGTTTTATTCTGTAATTTATATTATGTATGTATCATGCTGGTTTTTAAATAATTTTTAATACTAATAATTAAAATCTAAAGGCTTTATCTGTAAATGTAGAGGTAGCGCTGTAGCGGCAAAACCTCGTATCGCTACTTAAATATGTAGCGGGTGCTACCGCTACCGCTACAATTGCTTAAGTGTAGCGCCGCTACCGCTACTGAAAATGTAGCGGCCGCTAGTAGCGGCCGCTAGTAGCGGCCGCTACATGTAGCGCGCTACTGCCCACCTCTGCATTTATATAACTTGAGACGTATCCTTTTACTATTCTGATTGGAGCTCGGGCATTGAAATGATTTTTGCTACGAATACATGTTGTGGTTTAATACGGTACTTAATCTTTACAGGCAAGTGAAAATGGAAAAACACGTTTTTTTCAAAAATTGTGTTCTGTGATGGTTTGGAGGACGCCATACTAGCTGTAGCTGGTGACATCGGCTGACTGGACAGACTTTGATTTGCCTCCAGCTCAATCACAGAATCAGATTCATCGATCTTGCCTTAAGCAATCTCCTTCAACAAAAAGTTAGGAAAGAAATATCAACAAAATTTAAGTAGGAAAAAATATAATAGTAAGATCTTCAAAAAAGAATTCGAAATATCCATGTGTATCCTTTCGAAATAAAGTTAAACAAGTCCAAGTGTTTGTTTACAATTTAGGAAACTGCGCAATTGTAAAGATTTCCTGAAGGCGTAGCACAAAATTTTACTAAAGGCAGAGATAATCCAATACCGTAAAATGGGGTAACTTAGACCGGCGGGGTAACTTAGACCACTTTTCGTTTTTTTTACAAAAACCCCCACAACTCAAAAACTATTTGACATAGAAAAATTTTGTCAATGGGCATTAAAGGCCTAATACTGAGGCTACATAATTATTAGCAATAAAGGGCTAACTTGTCATTCTTCAACCCATGTTTTCGAAATGATTCGTATCGTAATCGAAAAACTTGTTTTGTCTTAAATAATTATGACAAATCTCGTCTCGTCTCGTTATGTCTCGTTTCAAATCTGTCTGTCTCGTCCCGGTTCATAATTTACTGGGACACAAGGTTTAAAGTCCGGGACAGAAGTCTTGTCTCGGTTCATACGTTTATTCCGGGACAAATTTTACCCACTGTCCTGTTATTTTTTTCCCGGAATTTTCTCGTCTCGTTTCGTCTGTCCCGGTTCATTTCGAGAAAATTATTTCGAGACGCAGGAGTCTAATTGTAATGCCTTCCAAGTATAGTTAGCATACTGTCAAACAGGGTAATAAGGGATGGGCAGGTTAAATCAGGACAGTCCTCCATTTGGTAGAACTGTTGTAGTAAGTAAACTATTTCAAATATTGCAAAACTAAAAATAGTAACGTAAAGTTCAACATTTTTCTTATCTATGTAGCATAAAGCCAGTTAAGAATTCATACATTTACCACCTCTAAAGAATCAATCAAAAAAGTGTAAAAAGTGAGCTTTTGGAAGAGTACCTCTGCTACGGTCTGTTGCAAAAAGAAATATCTGCCATATTTTGCTAAATTATTGCCATATTAAACTGTAAAAATTTGAAATTGAAAAATATGCAATGAAATATTGCTGCATTAAATTTTACTTACATAAAAGTTGCACACAGGTGTTGGCTCAAAAATGTGACTGACGGAATTTGAGTATCATTAAAAAAAATGGCAGCCATCTCTGCAAGATGGGGTAATAAGAGACACCCCAAAAAATGCATTTACAGTAGAACCTTGGTTAGCAAAATCTCTAGTTTACCAAAAAATCAATCACAATGAAGAATTTTGATTACATTTACCTCGCTCATAAAAAAATTTCATTTAATGAAAAATTAATGCATCATTGATCATCACAAAATTGTGCATAGAATGTCATAGGTAAATTTTGCACCAAGCAACATAGAATGAAAAGAATTTAACCTAAACTATGATTTATTTCTCCAAAAAAATATGAGTTGTCACTAAGATATTCCTTTCTGTTTCAGGGATGTTTTTTATATGTATTTTTTTTTGTTATGGTGAATTCACTTGACCCAATTATAATGGAACAAAATTACAAGCCATCCATGAGCTGGTAGATACTGAAGAAATGCTACATAGCTGCTGCTGCTAATAAAAAGCCTGCTATGAAGCTTGCAGTGGATGGATATAGTAATTTAAAATTAAGTTTATGTCAAGTGTCCCTAATTATCCTACTCCCGGGGTAATTATGGATGTTATTATTTTTCATCTGGCACCTTGCAAATAGCATATGGAATTTTTTGGAGATGCCATTCAATAGCCCTTGCAAAAGCCATTAAATTGAGCCCAAATTTGTTCATGAAATGTTTCATGGTAGGACGTTATTAACATCAAACAGTCAAAGCCATTCCTTATTACCCATTTTGACAGTATATATTTTGTACTCATAAATTTAATATACCCATTATACCTGTAAATTGTCAATTATTATGAAGCAAGAAACAGATATGCCTGATATCTTCTATTCTTACTTGAGTTAAAGTGGGATTTGTGAAGTGCAGGAGGTTGTGAGGGCAAGTGTGATCAGGAAGCCCCTTGGTCCTGGCAACTTGGCCTATGATGCTTACAATAATTCCTTGTTTATATCCAAGATTATTACTGTCAAGTTATCATGATACTTGCTGTGGCTCAGTTCATGACCAGAATTGTTCTGTAATCTTCCTAAACGTAGAACAATATTCTTAATTATATTTATTGATGAGAAGTTTATCACAATCTTCTATGCATTAGTCAAAGTTTATGTGTTGGAAGCCATGCACCACAAATATATAGGGGCTGGTAGTATGCATGTGAAGACTGTGAATGTGGAGGTGTATGTATATATATAGTCAGATGGGGTAAGACAGGACCGAAATCACTAACAAGCATGTAGCATCTATACCATGAATAAATAAAAAACCATAAACCTATCACAAGGTGTAGTTATGCAATGGGCTTCTAAGCTACAACTGAGACTTTCTG
>NW_025946677.1:0-232 GCF_000764305.2 Hyalella azteca | reverse complement strand
GCCGTGTCCGCTGAGCTCGGCCAGCACAGCTCCTTGCAGGGCAACGCCAAGGCACTGGCCACCGTCACCTCGGTCATAGACGGCACCGGGTCTGTCGGTGGGTAAATGGGGTCTTTAAGTGGGTAAATGGGGTTTCTCGGTGGGTAAATGGGGTCTGTTGGTGGGTAAATGGGGTCTCTGGGTGGGTAAACGGGGTCTGTCGGTGGGTAAATGGGGTCTCTGGGTGGGTAAA
>NW_025946676.1:46277-81894 GCF_000764305.2 Hyalella azteca | reverse complement strand
CTGACACCTCGTCATCACCACGTGCTCCTGACACCTCGTCATCATCACGTGCCCTGGTCTCCCAGTTCGTCCCGGGACCACCATCATCGAGCAGGTCACGTGAGCCTAAGAAAATAAATACTGGTAATCTTTAATTTGTTGTCACTATCCGACCAATCTCATCAGGCCGCCCTAGTTAATTTCAACTCATTTTTCTGAGCTTAATTCTTCTTACCCTGGCCTTGAAAATCCTCCGAGTCGGAGTCAGTCCAACAATAATTAAATGTGGTTAGATCTCAACGATCCGATTGATCATTATTATTCTTTATACATCATCCTAAAATATGGGTTTAATTCATATATAAGTATTAGGCAATGCAATTTTATCACGAGAGATGGAATTCACTCTTAGGTTGCACCACAATTAATTATGTGTTTTCAATGGACAATTATGTGTTTGTGCATGCGTACGGATGTTCATCTCGCAACATTCGAAATATGGACGCTATTTTTTGTACTCTGAGTCCTGATTAAGTATATCACGTATATGAGCGATGAATGTTGTTAATGCATGTGGACTGTTGGTCAATTTATTTGCAGTTTTGTTGTCAGACTATAATGATTCACATGGAACGATAGAAGGAAGAAATATATGATAAGGTTTATGTCATATAATTTTAATGCTAATTTGCAAAACCAACATAACTTTCTGAGCAGTGAGCACATGATTCAACAACCGGTATGAAATTTATGATCTGCAGGCACTGCTAAACTTCACCTGCTGAGCTCACATGCTTCATGTCGGCAATTCTGTTGTAATGCCTCACAGAGTTCTGCTTCAACATAATGACCGTCAAGTCACCTAACTTCAATTAGGTAGTACAATGTTAAAGACAGATACTAAACAACTGAACACGACAATGAAACTTATAGTATCATAAAACGGTCGCATGGCAAACTAAACTATAATCACCTCACGGCGTTCAAACTTCAGACACATAAGTAGTATAGTATCTTCGGCATTAAAGAATAGGCCTAGATAGGCCTGTCGCCGATTCTTGTGCTTTTCTTGACTAGACTGGCCTTTTGATCAGATCTTTTCAACGGACGGTAGACTTAAAATCGCTGCTAGATATCAATTGAAAAGATCTGATTTTCAACTGATTTAGAGTGTTTTAAAATTTAATAGAGTTAAACTAAAAAAACAGCGTTGGAACACATCCATGCGACAACATTTCTTCTCGCTTCGAGTTACCGACATGCGGAACAGCCTCCCTGATAGCATCGTTGACGCTCCGAGTATGAACATCTTCAAAAACAGACTAGACGAAGCTATGCAGGAGCATATGTTCATTGTTCAGTCTTAAAATGCCTAGCAAATTACGGACCATGCAATAAGTCCAGCAGCTATCTCAATCAATCGTCAGCTATGGAAAGATCGGGTTCCAAAGGCCGGATCCCCTGTGAATCAAGTCACGAAAAGTTCAAGAAACGGCAACAGGCCATGTGCCTATTTCTTCAACGCCGACAATTCTATTCTATTCTAGTTGTTCCGTAGGGTACGAGGCATTTTAAGACAAACATATGCTCATGCATGGCCTTGTCTAGTCTGTTCTTGAACGCGTTCATACTCGGAGCGTCAACAATATCTTCAGTGAGGCTGTTCCACATGTCGGTGGCTCGAAACGAGAAGAAATGTTGTCGCGTGGATAAGTTGCACCGCAGTATTTTTAGTTTATAGCTGTGGCCCCTGATGTTGGTTCTTGTTTCAAATTCTAGTAATCCTTCTGGGACCTTGTATAAGCCATGAGTATACTTGTATACTTCAATGAGGTCACCGCGCAGGCGACGATAACTGAGACTGGGAAGCTTCATAATCTTCAATCTTTCTTCATGAGACTTGCGCTTTAATCCTGGAATTATCCTTGTTGCAAGTCTTTGAACACTCTCAACTAAATGTATCAATTAGATTAGAAATTTATCAATTATTAAGTAGATCAATTTCTATACTGAATAAAAAAATTTTTATTAGTAGAAAAATTGGCACCTGATTTGTACCTGCCCTTTTGTACGAGTGTCTACGTTTATGTAGCATTTCTTCTAACCATCAATTGACTCTTCTTTTGAGTTACTAACGTTGGCTCATTTCTTGCCAGTTTCGCTAGCCCGCCACTTGAGACCTCCCGTCCATTGTGGGTGATTAAGAATTTGAGAAATTTTCAATAATTTAGACCTTCCGCTTCGCTGGTGTTCTTATATTCCAAATTTCAAACAGATCCGTTCAGTTTTGAAGGACTTATGACTTGTTTGGTTGCATATAAATTAAAAAATTAAGTTTGATTGTAATAAAGGAAAATGAAATAATATGAAAATCTAATTGTTCCTATCGCAGGGTATTGATGATACATACTCATGTTTCAAATTTACAGCAGATCCGTTTAGTTTTGAAGGATTTATGATTTGTTCGGTTGAGCGAAAAGTTGGGATTTGCGTTTGAGTTGACAGACTCTATCACTCAATAATATCAATCACTCGATAGAGCTAATATTAGTATAAACTGGATAAGTAGAAATCGAGAATAATTTTCGAAGTGAACGCCTGTTTTTGCTTCCTAATTAAGTGAAATATATTATTCATACTTATAGATAGATAGATGTGAAAAAAACTTAGTAGGCAGTGTAGCTGTAGGGTAAAATTTAAGTTTGTAAAGGGTAAGACGGCTTATGAAAGGTTATGATGGTGTTGACTGTTGATCATGGTTACCATTTAGCAAAAACGTAAAAATATGACTGATTCAGAATTTTGCTTGCCCTCAATGTACTTACCGGTGTGGATGCAGTTCCTGCAGAACTTGCAGGCTGCAGAGGTTAGCACGGTCAGGCTGGGCATAATATTTTAGTTCTTGCCTCTTGGTTCCAATTTCCAAAGTTCAGAACACTGTTGAGTGTTGACACTTTTGATTTCTGAATCCTCTTTAATATTTGTAATGATGTATTTTAATGCACTAGTCCATAAACAGGAATCAGTTAATATATTTTGATGAACGACGTGATTAATATTATCAAACAGAAGTTTCCTAGAATTCCCGCTAAAATGATTGCTTCACAAGTTCACACTGTTCACAGGTGATTTACAAAAATTGCTTATGAAAAGTGGCCTATTTCCTAGTATCAATTTCCTTTCAATGTTGCTAAAGAAATTGAAAAAAGACCATAGGAATGGGCATTGGGCAAAATTGGGCTGCTGGGCAGATTCACAGTAATTTTTTGTCCAATTCACAGGTATCTTTTGCCCAATTTTCCACGTAGACCGTAGTACTTGGGCCTCCTGATCTTATATTCTCAATTTTCTCATCACACAGTGGCAATCCAGTGACTTTTTAGGATTGGTTAATTTTTAACTATCACTATCAGTAGCAAGCCTGGCAATCAAGTGATTTTTTAGTATCAGTTCAATTTTAATTATCTCATTTACTCAAGATTTAAACCAATATGTTATGTATGATGATGCTGGTATCCATGATACCTACCTTGCTGGTCTATTTGCATGACTTAAAATTGAACTCAAAGGAGAGTCTAGAAACTCTCTGCTTTGCCACTATACAGGCTCATCAGATACTGCTCACTGCTCAGTCTGCTTTTAACTTACTGTTAATATGCTAATCAACACTTCAACACTTTCAACTAAAACCACATAATACTGGTCAGTGGTGAGTGATCAGAATTAAAATTTATTGCTTTTTATCACCAGGCAGGACCTGGTAAACGAGAAAACCACAGCCTCAGCACTTGGTAAAAGCGACCACGCCACACTCCTCATCAACGTCGCCTGCAACTATCAGAAACCGAAAAAGCCAGCACGACCAAACTTTCTCAAAGCAGACTACAGCCGGATGGGGGAGGACCTCGACCGCGTTATCTGGGATGAGGAGCTTGGAGAGAAGGATGTAAATGAGGCATGGACAGTTTTCAGGACCCTCCTGGAAAACATGATCGAGAGATTTGTACCGACAGTCCGAAACTCGGGGGTACAGAAGAAGAAATGGCTTGACTGTGGAACCTTGACCTCTGTCCGCAAAAAACATAAGTTGTACCGGCGTTGGCTGCAGACACAAGCAGGTGAGGACTACAGAGCGTATGCCAAAGCCAGGAACCAAGCAGCAAGAGCATGCCGTGCTGCCAAGCAAAAACTAGAGGCGACCATTTAAAAAATGATTGAATAATTTTTTATAGCTCAGCATGCCCTGACGTGGAATATACCTTATTTGCCATGACTAGAGCATCCCCACCCTTTTTGTAACTGCAACCACACTGCAATCCACTCCATTTACTTACCTTTTTGTTGATAATAGTCTCCATAATAACTTATCTCTTTCTCTCATATATCTCGCATTCCATCATCTGGAGCTAAGGTTACAATCACACCCTCACCATACATGAAAATATCCTTTTGTTCCAAAAAATTTTTTTTTAATCAGTAGACAGGCTTGAGACATGAAAAAGCCCTGGCTCTTATGTTACTTGTGTTTCTAGTATTTTAGAGATTTATGATGTAATGTTTGATTTGATTTTTTCAGATTTTCACATAGAGTAACTTAGGTTGAGAATGCTGCAAGCAGGCAGCGCTGTACGAGGCCTGTGCAAGGCCATCAGGCCTTCAGCACCTATTGTTAAGGCAGCAGACAAGGCAATGGCTGCCCATGCTTTACCTGCCACTCTAGTCTTGTCCCGCAGTCAGTCCAACAAGCCGGTTGTGGCTGATAATCGGGTTGAGGTGTTTGTGGATGACATTCCAGTCATGGTGGAACCTGGCACCACTGTCTTGCAGGTTTGCCCTCTTTATTGTAAGTCCATATTATATATTTCAGTTCAATTAGCCTGTGTTCTTACATTTGCCTGTAAGCTGCTTGTGCTGTGATATTGATCTTACCATTATTTGATCAAAATCCCAGGGTTTGCATTATTTGCCAGTGGGAATTATTTTATGCTTTTTACTGTTATTACTGTATCAATCATCCTATTAAAAATATTCAATCGATGTTCTAGAATTTCTTTCAGCTTGAAGGTTTTTGTATAGAGCAGGTGTATACATACTATAGGGATAGATCAATAAAATATTAATTGTACTATTCAGTGTAAATATGTTCAGCATATGTTTTCCCAAACTTAAATATGTTGTTGTGGTTTGGATGAATGTTATGGTTAAAGTCTAATTCAATAGTACATATTATGTTTACAATTTTACATCACCAAAATTTTCCTGTCTGACATTTCAATCCAACTGTTGCACAGTTGCATCAGTAACTGGGGGTCATTAAGCTGTTAATTTGAGAGCTAACAGTTTCCTAGCATCTATAAAAAATGATTTTTTTACAGGCAGCAGCCATGGCAGGAGTGGAAATTCCTCGCTTTTGTTACCATGAAAGGCTCTCTGTTGCTGGCAACTGTCGCATGTGTCTGGTGGAGGTGGAAAAAGCTGCTAAGGTTTGTTCATTGTTTTTACTTTACCTTGTTATGCTTCCTGATATTATGTTCATTTATTGATAGAACATTATGTTCTGCTTCTCTATATTATGTTCATTTATTGATAGTACATTATGTTCTGCTGCCTGATATTACGTTCATTTATTGATAGAACATTATGTTCTGCTGCCTGATATTACGTTCATTTATTGATAGAACATTAGACATTTTTTGGATATTTAACTGTTCTTGACTTCTTGCATCCACCACAGTAAACAATGTGTTGCAATGCCCCAACATTCTTTAGACTTTGGATTGTTTGGCTAAGCTCATCAAACATTCCTGTATGAAAGTGGAGTATCTTGCTCATATCTGTGAGCTACTTTTTTTATTTAAAATTTCTATTCTGTGTCCAAATTTTCTGTGAAAATTGCATTTCAACAATTGATGTTACTTTGTAGCCTGTAGCGGCTTGTGCAATGCCAGTGATGAAGGGCTGGCGCATCAAGACCAACAGTGAGATGACACGCAAGGCTCGTGAAGGCGTCATGGAGTTCTTGCTAATTAATCACCCGTTGGATTGCCCCATATGTGATCAGGGTGGTGAATGTGATCTTCAGGTGAGGAAACTTTCATGTATGTTTCTTCAATTTGTTCATGCCTTTAATTTGAGCAATTCCTTCTTTTTAGCAGTGTGCCATAGTTTGTTGCGTTGATAAATTAGTTCTTATTTTACAATATTACCATCATTGCATTGGTACTCATTGGAATTGCATCATTTAAGTTGAATGTAAAAGTAGGACACATAGAGAGGGTAATTGATTTGTTCTAGGTTCCATCATGGAAGAGGCTCAAAGTTTCATACAAATGAGAAATGTATATGAAATCCTATCCCCTTTCAATATAATTTCAACCATCTATGCAAGTTTTTCAAAGCCATATGAAATATATGAAACTGAGGAAAAAACTAAATTTTGAAGGTATTGTAGGCCATCATTGTTGATAAATTGTTTTAAGACTCCATGCATGACGCAGTAACAGCAGGACGGTCAGGAATTGCATATGCCCGGTGCATTTCAGGCAATGTGCTTGAGCCTTCCAAGCCCCCTATGTTGTACTGAAATTAAAAACGTTTTTCTGTTGAAGAACTCAGTCCATCTCGTAGTAGTTATTTGCATCAATTTCTTTAATCTCGTAATCTTGTATATGAAATTTTGTAATAACATTCGAAAACTATCTTCAGAAATTCTTAAGATTTCTGTCTTCTGTGGCTCTGTGCCAAAAAAAAAAAAAATTGATGAACATGAACACGTTACGTACATTCCAGTCCAATCTAAGGCTCTCTATATTAAGTTGGTTGAGCTATCTTCAATAGCACAGAACTAACGTGTATAAAAAAAGACAGGTGATTTTAACATAATGTGATTATGATTATTACTAATGATTATTGGTTTATGAATACAGTTAAGGCAATGCCCTGTTGTTGCAGGACCAATCGATGGCATTTGGCTCAGACCGCACCAGGTTCCTAGACCCGAAACGAGCCGTGGAGGACAAGAACCTGGGGCCGCTTGTCAAGACCATCATGACACGCTGCATCCACTGCACCCGCTGTGTCCGCTTTGCCTCTGAGGTAGCATTGCGCTTATAAGTGTTCTGGGTATTGCTTTTTAATATGAGGATTGGCATCAATTTTAAACATGGAACAAGGGTATTTATGAAAGGTAATACTCCTGAAGTTGAACATTCCTCTGCCTAAAAACTCTCATAATTCAAGAAGGTACTTAAAAGAGGGAATATTTTACCCCAATCGTTTTTAAGTAGTATTTACATGTTTTCAAAGCTCCTATATCAAAAGTAAAATTAAAAATTTTACCATTGAAGTTGAAACCTTTATTTTTAAATTATCATATCCTAACATTTATGTAGTTAACAAACTTAACTTACAACACATATCAAATATATATCCCTTTTTCTGAATGAGCTGGCAATAATGTTTGAACAAATTGTGATAGAAGGCCTGTAACGGATGACTTTCACAACTTCATTATTACTAAAATGAAATTGACATCACTTTGCAATTTCTTGTTAATGATTTTACTTGTCAGTTCGGGAACGAATATATTTTATGGCATAAATTTACAGTGTTCTTACGGAATAACGTATTGTAAATTCCTTACTATGAGGCATGGGCCAAAAATGCTAGTATGTCATATTACTGATAATTCTGAGTGTGAGGTTATTGTTGAAAATATAACGCGCTTAGGCCTATTAAAATTGCTTGGTTTAGTAATTTTGCTACATAGTATTTAATATATATCCAAGAGTTGGTATCCTTGGTCCACCTTCACTACACATGAGAAATAAGATTTATTAACTGCCTGCTTCTGAATGTATTGTATATGTCCTTGGTCAGGTGGCGGGCGTAGAAGACCTGGGCACGACTGGCCGAGGCAACTCCATGGAGATCGGCACCTACGTTGAGAAGATGTTGCTGTCCGAGCTGTCTGGGAATGTGATAGACTTGTGCCCTGTGGGCGCCTTGACTTCCAAGCCCTACAGCTTCAGTGCCAGGCCCTGGGAGCTACGGCGCACTGACAGCATCGATGTCTTTGACGCTCTGGGCTCCAACATCACCGTCAACCACAGAACTGGCGAAGTGCTCAGGATTCTCCCCAAGACAAATGAGGTGAACTTTAGAGTCACTGCGTTACTTTCTGTGTAGTTTCTTTACCTCTTCTTTTCTTTTCTCTGTAGTGTTTAATATTTTAAGTTATATATTCATGATGCATGCGCTTTTATCATCTTAAACATCCTGGAAGTACTAACAAGCTCTGTGTAGGCTTTTTGTCGTGACATTAATAAAAAAGGTACTGTGATGGTTTACAGCAGAATGATTGATCTTACACCAGTGAGATGTATTTCTGCCTCGTTTGCATTTAATGCGCTGCACGTCAGTCACCCATACTCAGCATCTGACTTATCAATAATATTGAGTCAAATACCGGTATATATTTCTCACCTGCACTTTATTCATAGTCTTGACTACTGGGTGCTCACACTGTGAGCAGAAATATGTGTGACTGTCCAAATAGCAATACACTTCTTGGCCCTGTGTGGGTGACCAAGTGCGTCACTTTATTTGTACAATATGAGCCATTGCCTTTTATGAGTGCAGGATATCAACGAGGAATGGCTAAAGTGTCAAACAATTTGGACAACATAACCTATTAATTTGTCTGAGTGCAGGACATCAACGAGGAATGGCTGGCAGACAAGGCGAGGTTTGCCTGCGACGGCCTGAAGCGCCAGCGTCTTGTGGCGCCCATGGTGAAGGACAGCAAGGGCGACCTGCGCCCCTGCGAGTGGGAGGACGCCCTCATCGTGGCCGCCACCGCCCTGCAGGTCACTAGGGGCAGCAGGTTACTAGGGGCAGCAGGTCACTAGGGCGACATGTCACTAGGGGATGCAGGCCACATTAGGGTCTGTTGGGATGCAGGCCACATTAGGGTCTGTTGGGATGCAGACCACATTAGAGTCTGTAGGGATGCAGGCCACATTAGAGTCTGTAGGGATGCAGGCCACATTAGGGTCTGTTGAGATGCAGGCCACATTAGGGTCTGTTGAGATGCAGGCCACATTAGGGACTGTTGGGATGCAGGCCACATTAGGGACTGTAGGGATGCAGGCCCCATTAGGGACTGTAGGGATGCAGGCCACATTAGGGACTATTGTTAGGGATGCAGGCCCCATTAAGGACTGTAGGGATGCAGGCCCCATTAGGGACTGTAGGGATGCAGGCCACATTTGGGACTGTAGGGATGCAGGCCACATTAGGGTCTGTTGGGATGCAGGCCACATTTGGGACTGTAGGGATGCAGGCCACATTAGGGTCTATTGGGATGCAGGCCTCATTAGGGACTGTTGGGATGCAGGTCACATTAGGGACTGTAGGGATGCAGGCCACATTAGGGACTGTAAGGATGCAGGCCACATTAGGGACTGTAGGGATGCAGGCCACATTTGGGACTGTAGGGATGTAGGCCACATTAGGGTCTGTTGGGATGCAGGTCACATTAGGGACTGTTGGGATGCAGGTCACATTAGGGTCTATTGGGATGTAGAGCTCACTTCATTCTACCTTGATAGTTGAGGCCTTTCTCAAAATTCCATTTGACTTCTCTCAAAAATTTACATCAGTTTGCCAGATGTTTGATCTTCTTTTAAGATGTTTAAGTAGATTATTTCTTGCAGTTGAATCGTATTGAGTAGCTGCATTATGATTCAACTATTTTTCAAAAGCCTTGTCATTTTTTCAGTGCAGAGTTTATTAAATTTGGTGTTTGTAAATTTGATTTGTAACGCTCTTCAGGAGGCGAACGGGAGTGTCGCTGCAGTGGCAGGAGGTCAGGCTGACGCTGAGGCCCTCACTGCCCTCAGGGACCTCGTCTACAGGCTGGGCGGCCAGCACGTCTGCACTGAAGAGGTCTGCTCTGGTGATCGATTAAACTTGATCCTGATTTAAATCATTTAATACATGTATTAAATACTTGTATTTCTGCAACTAAACATCCTACCCTGAAATGATTGAAAATGATTACAAAATTCCTACAAGACCACTGAGCTGCCTTTGCATCGAGACTCCAGTCATTGACTTATGTTTAAAAGGAAGGCTTGGTACAGTAAAAAATATTGACAGTTCAACATTATCTACTATCTACTCTCAGTCACGTAGAAGTTAAAATCTTATGTATAGTCTTGGTGTACTGTTTGAAGAAGAATTATCCTAATTAATTTCGTTAATGTTTGGAAGAATCCCCCGTAATTATGGCCAACCTATCGCCCTGTAATAATCGAGATGTCTTGCGCAGGTCTTCCCCGACAACGGCAGCGGCACCGACCTGCGCTCGAACTACCTGCTCAACTCCAGCATAGCGGGCATGGAGGAGGCCGACCTGGTCGTCTTTATTGGCACCAACCCCAGGTACGTGGTGCTGGTGCTGCCTTGTATGTCACCAACCCCAGGTGCGTGGTGCTGGTGCTGCCTTGTGTGTCACCAACCCCAGGTACGTGGTGCTGGTGCTGCCTTGTTTTATGTCACTTTTATCTTTGTATTTCTGCTCACTATTCCAATACAGGGTCATCAATATTTAGCGTTACATTGTTTTTTCAAAATCAATACACTCGCAAAACAGTCGAATGTGTCGTATGGAACCATGTCGACTGTTCTCCGGAAGGACTTAAAGTTGTCCCCATTCAAACCTGACAAAAAACACCAACTCTCTGCTCAAGTTGTTGACAAACGCCTCCAAAGATCCATGATTCTTCTTTCCCGCATTCATGTTGGCACGTTGCCAAACGTCGTTTTCAGTGATGAGAAGATATTCAATGTTGAACACCACTTCAACTCCCAAAATGATCGAATTTGGTCGAAGAATGGGACGAAGGATCCCGTGTGGTGGCTAGGAAGCAATGCCCGACCTCAGTGATGGTCTGGGCAGTCGTAACGGAGTGAGTCCTCAAGGAGTCTCCTCTTTTTTGTTGACAAAGGGGTGAAGTTGAATCAGAAGAACTATATAGATGCCATCCTTGTTGGTGCATTGGTGCCTGTAATGAGTTCAAGTTCAAGTTCAACTATTAGTTCAAGTTCAAACGGACGAGTTTATTGATTCATTGACGGTAATTTCCAATTGGGTGTTTGGGTCATTAGGCTTGGTCCAAGTTCAAAGTTTTATTAAAGTAGAACAGTAGAACAGCAGAACAGAGCAGAGGAGGGAAGTTCTCCTACAAATAAACACGCATTTCATTAAATTAAACACTAATAACTAGATAAGTACACAATATTCTGAACATATTCTCACAGTTATTCTACTACAAATTATAGAAGCTAGAGGCTTACCAAGAGCAAGAACACAAGCGGCTGTCTTCAGTAAGGATCAACGAATGGCCAAACCGTAAAACAAGTCCATCCAATACTTTGGTCGATGTTGCCAGAACATCTGCTTTAAAATTTCTAGAACTAAAAATCATTACAGTGCCCTGGGCACGAAAGCACTTCAAAAAACGTCCCTGGTCGTTCCAGCAGGACTCTGCACCGTCCCATGGGGCCAAATCGCCTGAGGAGTGGCTGTCCGAGAATGTTCCCCACTTCATTACCAAAGATGAATGGCCCCCATCGTCACCCGATCTGAATCCTCTGGATTTTGGGATCTGGTCATACCTTGAGAGCAAGGTCTCGGCCGTTCACCATAGCAGTTTGGACGCCCTAGAGGTCAAACTGCTGAAGGAGTGGGCCAAAATCACACAGAGCGTCATTCGTGACTCGTGTAAGGCTTTCTATAAGCGTCTACAACTCGTTATTGATGCAGATGGTGGACATATTGAATGAAATTGTGGGAATTGTTTCTCTGAACCTCTGCCTGCATGAACACATATTCAAACATTCACAATTGTGTTTCATTTCATAGTTCTAACCACTCAAAATTGTAACGCTAAATATTGATGACCCTGTAAAGTGAGCTTCATTCTTCACTAAAAGTCTCTCCTCTTATTATTGCTCCAGGAATTTTGTAATGCTTTTACCGAGAATATTTCCAATGTGTGTTTTCACGAGATATTTCCAGTCAGTGATGGCTTTGCTTGTACTAGTAATCAAGTGTGGAACTGAACGCTGACTGTGGCACATTGATGGCAATGTTACGGTTGATGTGACGTAAACATCAACCGTAACTTTAATCGCGTGACTGGTGTTGTGATAATTTCTTTATTGAGTGGGGTTACTATTGCTGTCGTTATGCAGCACCAACGCCTCTATTGAACGGAGGTACAATTTACGTTTTTATGTATTATAATCTATCAAATTTATCATAATTTAAAATAATATATATATATAAGAAATATATCATAATGGTATTAATATAAACATAATAATACATAATAATTCTATACTAGTATAAATATTAATAATCTGAATTATCGTGCAGCACCTCGGCGACTCGTCGGCGACCGTGGAGCAGCTGTGCGCAGGCACCCACGCCTTCAGCAGCAAACTAGCGGCAGCCAAGCGCCCCATGATCATCGTGGGACAGGCGCTGCTGGGCCAGTCCCAGGGCGGCGTGCTCTATGCCAAAATATGTCAGCTTGCCAATAAAGTGAGCCTCTTCCTTTTGAAATGACCGTATTATCAAAAGTTGATTATGTATTACTTACATTTTGTTATTTAGTAGCAGGCTAAATACAGATACGGTAGTGTCCTAAGTATGTCAGCGGCTTATATACACATACCTGCTTTAATATAAATATAAATACCTGCCTAAGTACATGTCCCGGCCACATTAAATTAAAGAGCCTTAGTACACGTAACGGCGTAAGTGATCGTAGCGGCCAATTACTACTCGTCTGTGATTGGTAGTAGAGGGTCGCCAGAAAAGCATCTTGTTTCTCTCAAAGTGGCTGTGAATCTTCTGCCTTGAAGAGAAATGTTCAATCCTTCTCTTTCCGTGGGCAGCTGCAGGGTTCTTTTTGTTTGATTCCTAACACTTATTGTCTGTACGGGCAGCTGCGGGGTTCTTTTTAGCGCATTTTCTCATTTATGGGAAAAATGCACTATTGTGCCCGGTCTGTCCGTCCGTCCATCCGTCCGTGACCTCAAGTTTTCGTCGACGAGAAAATGCGCTCTCTGTCACTCACAGCAGTGAGTACTGAGTTATATTTTTCGTTTAATTCCTAACACTTATTGTCTGTACGGGCAGCTACGCGGGTCGGTGGAGCCCTCATGGCGGGTGCTGAACGTGCTGCACCGCGTCGCCAGTCAGGTCGCGGCGCTGGACCTGGGCTACAAGGCGGGGGTCGCCGCCGTCAGGCAGCAGAAGCCTAAGGTCTTGTTCCTGCTGGGGGCCGACGAGGGCGCCATCACGCGCAGCGACCTGCCTGCAGACACCACAGTCATCTACCAGGTGCCCGGAATTGTCGTAACATCTACCGTCAAAATAATGAATGTNATAATGAATGTGCACTTCAAAATTATTTATGTTTAGTTATAAGAGCAAACTCAGTTTTGCTACTTTGAATTTTTGTGCAATTTCCCATCAACGTCGGCGTGTGTTTATTAGTATTATTAAATTATTGATTTTTATGTGATTTTGTGACAGGGATCTCATGGGGACGCAGGAGCAGCGATGGCGGACATCGTGTTGCCGGGTGCCACGTACACGGAGAAGACCGCAACTTATGTCAACACGGAGGGCCGCGCCCAGACTACCCTGGCCGCCATCACGCCCCCAGGCTACGCGAGGGAGGACTGGAAGATTATCAGGGCCATCAGCGAGGTCCTGCTCTGTGTATTTGTTCAGATATTATAATGAGTATAGTATAAAAAGTATAATGATAGTATAAAAAGCAGGCTCTGGTCTTCTATCAAACTTGCATAAAAGAAAAGCTTCTGCCGAACTACACCAATTATAATATAATGAGTGTATTATTGTCATTATTACTATTATTGTTCTTGGTGATTGTTAACATACTTATTATTATTATTGCTTTATTGACGCATAAGCTGCCAGAGTAATGACACTGGTCCTGACTCGCCACCCTGCTGAGAAGTATATAATTTTGGTTATATACGAGTACCGGTATATAAATATTTGTTTTTGAGTGCCTGTCTTAATGTGTTTTTATTTGAACTTTTTGTTTTGATCTTTATCACCACAAGACATTGACACATTGTGTCGCAGATTATCTTTCCATGTCTGCTGCGGGATCACTGTTACATGCCAAATTTATCGTTGATTACGAGATTGTTGCCCATGTTAATGAAACGTATTCATGTTGAGATCGAGCATAACGGGAAGGTTTAAGAATTTTTTCATGCCCAAGTAGCATGACGTTGAGAATCATTGGATGTATTGAGAATATAGTCGCGATTACCTAGGCATGACGTGAAGGTTTTAGAATGCATTGGTATTGAGAATGTATTAATGGAAACTTCTCATTTATTCATGTAACGCATGAATGTTACAGAGTGTGGGCGCTTAGAATGCATTGGTATTGAGAATGTATTCATGATAACTTTTCATATATTCATGAAATGTTGTAGCACACGAAGAACCCATGAATGTTATGTTACAGAGTGTGGGCGCTGCTAGGGTGGACGGGTCAGCGGTGCTGCGACCAGCGCTGCTGCAGCTCGAGGACTACTACATGACGGACGTCGTCTCCAGGGCCTCCCCCACCATGGCCAAGTGCATCGCTGCCGTCAAGAAAGAAAAGTCTAATAGATATCATTCTAAATAATGAGAATTTTCTTGTTGTATGGTCGAGAAATGATATTTAGAGCAATAGAGGTTAACACGTTGACTCCGAAGTGGTACATATGCGTACCACGAAATGTATTTCTCCAGGACATAGTGGTACATAATTCAGGTTGCCTAAAAATGGCCAAATGCAAGAAAAAAAAGCCAAAAAAGGCCGACAACTCAATTATATACTAGTTTATTTGTAGGTTTCGCTATAAAAATTCCATTTATTTTCTTCTTGCAGTATTTAAAATTTAATTAGGAAGTACCCCTATCATAAATTTTAGCCGGCTAACGCAATTGAGAAAAACTAAATCACGGAATTTGTCCGGGAAAAATGACCGTCTGGCAACCCTGTTCGAAAAAAGTACTAAAAATGAAATAATAGTACAAGATGAAGCAATCGTAGTCAACGTGTTAAGATGTTCAGTAGTCAGGCTGGCCGTGGCCAGGCACGCGATCCTGTGAGAAAGAAAGGCTAATAGATGCCAGCGGAAATATTGTAAATATTACTTTTTAGTCTCACTTAGATGACAAACATAGAATTGTCATGCTAGGAGGCATGGGTATGAATCCTGCTCACATCAGGTTCAAGTGGCGCTCTCAACTTGGTTACTTTTTTTTTTAATTTTTTGGACTTGGACTGCCGTGATATGTTATACATTATTCTGTTTAATTCATTTTAATTGTCTGAACATTTGAACAGTAGTTCGATGTGTAATAGTGGTAGTGTGGTAATGACGGCACTAGTATATCTTCAGGTCTCGAGCTGATTTGCTTCTAAATCTCTTCGGACCTAATTCAGTCATTCGAAAAAAATCCATTATTAAACACGCGATAATGACAAAACATTACAGAGATCTTCTTATCAATTACAATTTTTTTCATTAAAATCGAAATGCTATTCTAACGTAAGCTTTATCTAATTTATGTAGATCGGTTGTGTATATGAATATCTGTAAGCACGATGCTGCTAGCCGTTGAGTGTCGGTGCGGTGTGGGATGAAAGTTCCATGATCTGTAAATATAAGAGATCCTATCAGGATATCATTTCATTCCCTCTGCTGAGCGAACTACAAACGTACGCTCTGATCTTGTCTTAAGGAGGAGTTTTGCAGTGAAGGCATTACATTGATGGACAAAAATCACAAAATGCATCTAACGAGGATGTTCTGAACGTGCGGTGTTCTGAAAGGCAGGGTTGTGGGCAGTTAAAATTCTGGGTACCAAAATAGAAGCAGTGAGTTGTGTGTTCGATATCCGCAGCCAACTGTGAAAATGCTGTGATGTTCATAATCAGGGACAAGCCAACCTACATATCTTCAACTCTGACACCGCAATCATAATGATAATAATAATAATAGATAATAGCGGTTTCAGCGTTTATTAGGCCGTAGGCCTGTCGCCGATTCTTAACATCGCAGAACATTCACAGCTTCTTGCGGTCTCGAACTCGCAACTCACTGCTACAATTCTGCTATGCTTAACCGCCCGGCCTCCTTGCCGATTCTGACCAGAAACTGGAGCACAGAGCTGGGATCGAACCCGCGCCTCTCTGTGCCAATCTTGGTACTCTGAACTGTAACCACTGGGCCACCCTGTTAATGATTGTTAACAAAACTTTTTAATCTAAATTTGGAGCTATAAAATCTATTATAACTGGTGAGCCGGTGTGACAGAAGTGATTTAACTCTACTATGTGATATGTCGTCACAATTTATATGAAGGTGTTGGTCATTGAAAATAGTTGCTTTGAAATGCATGAATAGCTCAATCGTATCAAATTAAGTGACGATTGTTTGAGTTATTTTCGTGTAATTTTTTTTCAAAGATTTGGCCTCTTTATCATTTAAATGTACCCTGGATGGCTAAAAATCCAGTAGCAAAGACAATGTCAATATAAACCTCAGAATATGGGCTCAAATTTGAATATAAGGTGAATATTCTTGATATTTTCTCTGCTGCTATGTTTTTAAGAGATGTTCGATTTTAAAACCCATATTAATACCTTGCAGAAGGGTTAAGAACCAAATCATACTCTTAAATATGTTTATTATTTTATTAAAAATTATTATCATTGCTTGGAAGAACGTATCAATATCATATAGGTTATATACAGTCAAAGGCAGTACGCGTCACAATTTCCGATCAATTCTCCGCCATGGCGGATGCCCTGAAGAAGTTACGTCGCTTCGGACCAACCTTCAAGTATGAACTTCCTATTCAATTTGGAAATAAAAATGAATTCATACATGAAATTTATTTCCTTTGAGATTATATTTTATGTTTCATAGTTATTGAGACTTGCCAATCTTTATTTAGGTAAGGTTGACTTGTGTTTGCTGTCCCAGCCTTTTTTTATTCAGGTCCCAATAATGAGATAATAATGACGTTCAATCTAATCCAGAATTACAATATAGTTAATGAGATTTTAAACCCAATGATTTTGCTCCATTTAAATTTTCTTCACACCATCATCTTATTTTAATGCGTATTGATTTATTTTGAACATAAGACATTTGTTGTTTAAAAGACGAGTAACTATGATTATAACCGTCATTTGAAATAATTATGATCGCTCATATTTCCCACCGAAGTTCATATGGAAGTCAATGGTTTAAATATATAGGATATATATTTATATATATCCTATATATAATATATAGGATAAATCTGTTTCCCGCGTAATGCAAATAATATTTAAATTATAAAAATCGAAGTGTTTATCGTAATTTTATTCTTTATTATCGAATGTTTCGTCTACAAAATATTTCATAAATACTTTA
Organism: Hyalella azteca; assembly: GCF_000764305.2. Lineage (NCBI taxonomy): Eukaryota > Metazoa > Arthropoda > Malacostraca > Amphipoda > Hyalellidae > Hyalella > Hyalella azteca. The sequence continues at coordinate 64,374 of NW_025946676.1, read as the reverse complement.
TCCTCTTCATCAAAGAAACGTTGCAATGAGAACCATCAGTCGTGTAGAGCAGATCGTATACAAAAATTGATGGCCAGAACCATTTATAATCATTTTAAGTGAGTAACGATAAAATGTAAACTCAATTTTTACTCATGGTTAAAAATTGTGAAAAATCTACATTAAAAAATTCACTCGTGCTATGCAGAGTGACGGAATTAGGCACACTTCCAGCATGAATTGTGGTGTAAAATTGCAATGAAATGCTGACGTAATTATAAGTTTATTTATAACAGCCGAAAATTTTTCTATTATATGGCCTCTCTAGGGGTGACTATTTAATAAATTGCTTTTCATATTAATGAATGATAAAAAAGGGCTTGGGTGTCGATCTTAATAAACAGTGAATTCGAATCGCTTTCAATTTGTTAGTTATTTAATTCTTCATTCTCGCGGACGACGTGAAACAGTGACGCACGATTAATTATAAAAGAAAACAATGTCGCTTCCAGATTGCAGAAACTTGATTCTAGGTTATAGTACATCTTATTCCCTTAGCCTGTGTCTGTTTCTGAGGCGAGACAGCAAGCTGGGGCGTGCAGGCTTTCGGTCAGTCTTTGCTTCCTCAGGCGGGGATCCTGCTTCGTCAGCGGCACCCACAGCACTTTCTTCAGGAGCTGCTACAGCTTCTTCGGCCTGGAGGGCGTTCTCGACCACGGCTTCCAAGTCTTCTGTGTGCAATTAATCAGTTTAAAAGTCAATAGAAATGATATTTAAATCATCGAGCTCGATCATATTTAGAAAATTATTTGCATAATAATGCAGAAATTGATTTCATGAAAATACAAAACATAACAGAATATGAGTCACGTCAACCCTACGTTGACTAAACGCATGAATAAAAAAATTATTTACCTGTTCTGATGTTAAGCAAAAGTTAGTTTTTTCGAAACTCAAGACATTAAATTATGTAAAGCTTAGGTCCAAAATCTCAATATTACCTGAAGCTTGTGCTTCTAATTCCACCTGCGGTCCGCTAGCGTCGAGTTCACCATCAGCGCCAACGTTCAGGGGAGGAATGGCGTCCTCAGGTAATACAGGAACGTCGTCGAGAAGCTCCTTTTCTTCAGGCGTTATTTCAGATGCTTGTTCTCCTCTCCGATGACTCGGTCTCCGCCGGTTCCCAAGCAGAGATAATCCTTTCCGAGCTGTTGACGCTGTCGTGGGCTTAGCCGTAGTCGTACCAGCTTCACTTTTGGTGGCAGGGCTCCGGCTACGAAAACGGGTGAATACTCCACCAGCGCTTTTTTTTCCAGGCGGTCGACGTCTTCCGTTATCTTCTTGTGGCTCGACTGAAATTTCTTCTGTTTGTGTTTCTTGAACAGGATTCTCTGGTTCAACCACAGCTTCTTCAGCTACAGCTTTTACTTCTTCTACAGCAGCTTCAGTTGTTGAAGGAGCTAAACTTTCGTCATGTTGGTCTCGTCCCCTTCCTCTTGTATTGAATCTTGCTGAGAGTCGATTTGAGCCTCGGCTTCTCAATGATTGGCGTCGGGAAGGGGCTTGGGTTGTCGAAGAAGTAATGATTGGCGATTCATTCTCTAGGGTAGCAACTATGTTCTTTTCGCTTGCGGGTTGATCTGAAGCTTCCGGAGCCGCATCTTCTTTTTCGCTGTCTTTTACTGAGGTAGTCTGTCGACGGGTACTTGTCAAAGGTCCTCGATTTGGGCGGCTTCTTGAGAATCCTCGTCGTTTTTCGGTTGTAGTTGAAGCTACGGTAGAAGTATGAACCTGAGGCTCCTGGTCGGCAATTTCTTTGCCGGCTAATGCGTTCTGATTTGAACTGGAGTCAACAGGAACTTCGTCTTCCTTTTCTTCTGTAATTGTTTCCTTGGCGTCAGATGGACGCCTTCCTCTTTGAAGTCTGTTAAATAATCTGTTTCTTCCTGGAGGAGTGGTCGTTTTTGATTTCTCAGTCTTTGCGTCAGGCGATTCAGTTGCTGTTGTTGTGGCGATAGCACTACTCGGTCTGAAACTCGGACGGCCGAATCTATTAGTTCGTTGAAATCCGGCTGCCTTTTTAGTCGTTGTGGTAGTAACCTCTGTCGTGGAATCTTCACTGTGAGCGCTTTCTTCTGGTTTTGGTTCATCACTTCTACCCGAAGCTTGACTTTTTGAGGAAGGTCTAAAACGGTTACTACGCAGAGGTGAAAAACCAGAAGAAATTCGACTGGACTCTCGCCTCGAACTTTGTGTTGTGGCTTCTGTTGTTGAGCTAGAAGTTTGTGCATCTGCTGCCTCTTCACCTGACTTAACCGTTGTTGTCCGAGAAGGGAAAGACCTCCTTGGTCCCGGTAACGGACTTCGGAAATTGTTTCTTGACCGGCTTCTAACCAAAGGGGTTTCACTAGTGGTCGTTGTTGGTTCCGGCGTGGTGGTAGTTGTAGTGGTAGTAGTAGTAGTAGTGGTGGTTGTAGTCGTTGGTGCTGAAGTAGTGTCTGTATAATCAGCCAACGTAGAGGATTCCGTAGCTACCTTTGAAAATTGATCTTTACCGTCGGCAACCTCATCATAGTCATAGTATTGGTCATAATCTAGAGGGGCAATTGTCAAAGTGTCTTGCAGGGCACTGGAAGCGGTGGAAGTTTCCGTTTCTTCAGCTTCAACAGCCTGCGAAAGAGCGTATAAGTTCACGAGGGAACGAGTGGCAGGAGAAACTGTTGTTGTTGACGAATCTTCTCGAATATCATCTTCAAAGGTGGCGACTTCACCCTGTGATACAGAGAGCGACTGTTCTGGAATTGATCCTACTAGAGGTATTCCAATAGCTCTGGACTGGGGCGGTGCTGGCGTACCTCTAGGTGGGAATCGTGTCTGAGTAGGTAATTTTGCGTCTACTACATTAATACTGTTGACGGAGTTCTCGTTCGTACTTGGCGTTTTACTTCTGGGAGGTACGACTGATTCTGATGTAGCGTCATCTGCAAGGGGCTGTCCTCTCGATCTACCTCTACTATTTTGTCTAGTAATAGAATTTTCTTGTACATCTACAGCGGGTTTGGGAGCCACGGACCCGCGACCTCGTGTGCGAGAAGAGGATCTAACAGCCGCCGGTGCAGCCGTTGTCTCTACCGCAGCAGGAGCGTTCGTTGCAGACGTCACAACATCGGTTGCGGGAACATCGGGAATGTTGCCCACCACATCGTAATCACTCTCAGGCGTCTCATCGTCATAGTAATATCGGTATTCGTATTCGTACAGTTGCCCATTAACTTCCTTGATTTCAAATTTACTTCTGTGGTTTGATTCAGCAGGAAGGAGGTTCCTGTCTTCTCCTTCAATGCCTTTACCGAAATCAAGATCAGACTCGTCAAAATATTTGCTGTAAAGTTCATTCGCAGCTGGGACTGCTGGCTGCTCGTCAAGACCAGCGGGCAAAATTTCAATGTTTTCATTTGGCCAGGAGTTTGAAGAAGTAGTTTTGTCATAGTTTGCGTATTCGTCATTCTGTGGAGTGGTTTCTGCTTGATTGATCACTTCTGGAGCTAATGTGACAGAGCTCATTTCGTCTTTCGCAAGAGCAGTAGGTTCTGCCTTGGGTATAATTTCCGTGTTATAGTTGATCGCAGACTGATTTTTTGGTTGATCAATATGTACGTAAAAAACTTCACCATCCCGAGCTGAAACTACCGAGTTTTCATTGGCGCCACCAGGCTTTCCAAACCCTACAAACTCTTCGCCTTCAACTGGTTCAGTTATGAGAATAACTTCTGAATGAGGTTTACGTTTGGTTTCAAGGTTCCCTCTAAGGAACGATACGAATTCTTGACCGGGTCTGGGTCTCGTGATGACCCTAGGTTCCCTCGGCTCATTGACGACAGGGGTAGTGGGGGCTTCTTCATCTTGCTCCACCGACGGCTTGGTGGTGACATCCGGTCGGCGACGCAAAAGGGAAGGCCCTCGGTTACCGACCGTCCTCCTGAATTCAGGAATTTGAGAACGGGTAGGAGGAGCCTGTCGTGCCGAGTCCTCAGATGCGTGAACCAGGCTCACGACAATTGCGGCCAGCACGATGAACAGCCTGAAAAATAAAACATTATTGTTAGCAGATACTACAGAGGAAAGCGCGCCATATATTGTCATTGATCAGAGATTGTTTCGCTGCACTTAATGAGAATAGATTGTTACGGCTGCAAATGTTAGAGAACACGTTTAGATCGTTAGTGTTGGTAAAATCTGAGTTACGGTTTGGATTCTGCGGTCATCTGGTCAGAAAATTCGACTCTTAAAGTAAATTACTTATTTATTATCAGTCAACAAATTAACGGTCATTTATGATGACCTCATGCTTGTGAGATCACTTTTGGTGCCTTGTAAATAAAGTAACGGTAGTGAACTAGTACAGGACCTACTGAGTCGAATGATAAGCAACTATAGAATGCACTAGTCTTCTCCGTCAAGTTTAGAGCAACGAGTTCGAAACCCGCAACGACTTGTAAAAATTTTTCGTCGAGATCAACGAGGTGATAGAGTTTAAGAAGCGACAACAAGCAAACATTGCGGAATTAGAGCGAACATCGATATCTAATATTATTTATTATTTAAAAATTGCATCAACTTTTTACATAAATATTTTTAGTTCACTGCATTTTGCCAACTGTTGTATATTTTAAGTGATTTGTATGTGCGTGTCGAAGGCGCCCTTATGATGAGTTCGGGACATCGAGGCTTGTGGCGCTTGACTATCTCAACTTTTGAGGCTGAGCCGAAGTATGCAGACAGAGGTTCAATAGAACTGCTGGCGCCCTTATGATGAGTTCGGGACTTCATCGAGGCTTGTGGTGCCTGACTATCTCAACTATTGAGGCTGAGCCGAGGTATGCAGGCAGAGGTTCAATAGAACTAACTGCCGCAGCGACGCCTCCTGCAGCGGCAGGCGGTGAAAGCTCTACGCGCTGCGCTGAAGGCCGAGCTGACATGCTGACCTGATGCTGCCACAGCTGACAGCGTAGCTGCTGATACAGTGAGTGTTGCTGACGCTGCTAGTGCTGCTGACACAGCGCATGCTGCTGCATCCATGCTTCAGTAAGGGCTGCTGATGCTGTACTCACATGGAGAGGTTGATGAAACTTTTGAGTGATAAAGCTTTGAAATTTTAAGCTTGCCATCATTCCTTGCCTAGAAACTCGATGCTCTTAAACTTGTCATCATGCTATGCCCTGTAACATAAATTGATGCTCTGGGCCAGAAACAATTTCATCTGTTTTTATGCGATAAGGTAAATTTTTTATGCGCAACATCTTAAATTATTCTCAGCTATACTGCTCCCGAAACTTGATCGTCGTATTAACGGTGGAAATTCCTTATACAAGTGAGGCACATATGGAACAAAATCTGCAGGACTCTATCGCAACTTCTGCATTGAGCGATTAGCGATTGAGCGAATTAGCGATTGAGCGAATTAGCGATTGAGCGAATTAGCGATTGAGCGAATTAGCGATTGAGCGAATTTGCGATAGCGAAAAGCGATTGAGCGTGGCACAAATTTTATTATTCGTTGCAGGAATAAATAATTTATAACTTAGGTTTGCGGTCAGGAATTCAATAGGATATATTTTTCATGGCTTTATTGAATCTTGAAAAGCCAGAATCGGTTATTCTCAAATAGACAGTCCGCGAGCATCTGGCTTGGGCTACGAAAAAATTTGTAATGCTGATAAAGCGCTTTTATGTTTTTGATTGTATTAGAATTTTAATTTATTTCTCACGTAATTCAGCACCAAATTTACTGACTAAGTTACATGACGATAAATTGTTTATTTAGCCAGCAACTTTTTCAGAATCGAAACTGGAAGTGGGGACCAATCCGAAGAACAGACGAATTTCGAGTGACTTGCAATCAGTCCTGATTGTTCGAGTCAATCTCAAGTCAAAACTGAGAGTAAGGACCAATCTAAAGAACAGGCGAAATTCAAGTGACTTGCAATCACTCCTGATTGCTCGACGCAATCTAAAATCAAAACTGAGACTATATAGGGACCAAGCTACAGAACAGGCGAAATTCAAGTGACGTGCAATCAGTCCTGATTGCTCGACGCAATCTAAAATCAAAACTGAGACTATATAGGGACCAATCTAAAGAACAGGCGAAATTCAAGTGACTTGCAATCAGTCCTGATTGCTCGAGTCAATCTCAAGTCGCCGGCGGATGAGTGTGAAAGTTTCCTGCTGGCGGAGGTCGGAGCGTGACTTCGGAGCGCCGTCCTCAGGCCAACTCGTGAGCCGCTGCCTCAGACTTCGCGGTCACGAGGCGAGCATGGCGCTGTAGTCTGTATTATTTATTTAATTTTGAAGTCGATTGTTTCGGCGAATAGATTTTAGTAATTTTTCGTTCATTTTCACCGGAAAAATGCTCGTATTGTGTGGATGTTTGATAATATTTTGTTGGGAACTCACTGTGAAGGATTGAACCATCATTGGAAAATTTATTTAGGATTTATTTGTGATTTATCCGGGATTTATCTGGGATTTATCTTCTCATAATAACTTTTAACTCTTAATAAGTCAGGCCATTTTTAACTTCAATATAATGGAATAATCTTATCGAGAGCTCAACGCCAAAACCTGATTTCTGTTGACTAAAACAATTTCAAACCAAGACCGCGCAACCGTCGCGTCAACAGGTTGAAGAGTTTCTTCAACCACCGGCAGTTCATCAAGCTTATTTCAGTTCACTGGCACCATTAAGGTTATGACATTAACGATTATGCCTGCACTCAGAAGGATGAATGGGTCATATTGTCCAATTAATGACACGATTCCTTCCCACATCATGGGCAGAAATATTACGTAGCACTGATGCGCTCTATAAGAGTGTTGAAGGCTGTGGCTTTTGAGAGTCTCACCGCCATCTCGAGACATGATGCCACGGATGTTGGTTGACAACATCCGTGGCATGCGCATGGCAGCTGCTGCGCCGGCATCAATACGTGTTATTTTGCCTGTGTCGCGCCGGCAACATTACGTGTTATTTTGTCTGCGCTGCGCCGGCATTATTACGTGTTATTTTGTCTGCGCTGCGCCGGTATCATTACGTGTTATTTTGTCTGCGCTGCGCCGGTATCATTACGTGTTATTTTGTCTGCGCTGCGCCGGCATCATGACGTGTTATTTTGCCTGCGCTGCGCCGGCCGCAGAGTTGCTGAAATTTCCACGTGCTGAAGAAAAGTCACGCGGCGCTTCTTACGACACAGCCTTGACTGCAGGTCACAGACTGCGGGACAGAGGCGGCGAAATTTCAGGCGCCCTTAAGTCTGGAGACGACCTTCGTGACCCTGACTCAAAAAAATAAATAGGTTAAACTCTCTAAATAATGACACTTTCTTTCCCATAGTGTGAGCATAGCGCCGACATAGCACTAACAGGATTTTTTGTCGGGCCAAACTGGGTGAGGACAACTAAGGCGCGTGCGGAAAATGCATCGCTATTAAAACGAACGTTCACTCATCGATGTGACTCCCATGCAGCACGGCGAGGGCAGAGCGAGGGTCGCCCTCTGCAAAATAATCCTCGAGAAATGTGTTGCATAAAAAGATATCGCAAGCGCGCCATGAAATACTAGAACTGTGCGAGAGGTCGTCGGGGCATTTGATGATGGTGCTTGAAGGAGTTGCAGGGACCTTTGTTTGAAGCGGCGAGAATATGGTTATTGAATTGAGGCTCGATAATATGATTAGGCAATTTATATATATAATCTAATTTTCACGCAGAAGTTACATTTAACCCTTCGTATGAGATAAATTATTATTCGAATTAAACCTGTTACTTATTCAGAGAACGTATTAAAAACTAATTGAATTGAGGCTCGGTTATATAATTAAGTAATATTATGGAATGTATCGCAAAGAAATTACATTTAACCATTCGTATGAGATCAATAATTATTGTTCGAATTAAACCTGTTATTTATTCAGAAAACGTATTAAAAACTATTTATTTGTTTATAAAAATACTGACATAAATATATTTTATGAAAATATTAACTATTAAATATTGAATTGACATTTAATATTTTAATTGAATTTATACATTTATCATTTTAATTGAATTGATACCTTTATTATTTCAATTGAATTGATACATTTATTATTTTAATTAAATTGATACATATAATATTTTTGCGAAATTAAAAATAATTTTTAGATATCTACGAAAATTCATGTAGAACTGCACAGATACATTATCAATAAAGGTTATGCTTGGTGATGGCTGGGAATTTTGAGGAGGCAGGCAGCGTCACCTTCAGACCCCGATCGCGGGTTGCCCAACATCCATTAAATAAAGACGGTATAATTTGTGTGAAGGAATGCTGCAACAATTTCTGGAAGCGCGCGTGAGGTCACCACTTATTGCGTACAAATTCGTCGTAGTTGCTTAGTTAACATTAATATTTATTTACGTTGAACAACTGTAACTTGGAGGATTCGGCGCATTCAAAAACGCTTTAGCAACGGAACGTTCTACGAGGGAGACAAAATTGCCTCCAGACTGAGATGTCATAATGTTTTTGAGTACTGCACTTGCCCTCTGCTTCAGACTTACCTAGCTGCACTTTCTTACGCCAAAAATATAAGAAAATAAAAGCACAAATCTAAACTAAAGTTCGTATAACTATACAACGACAGGTGCTAAGATACTAACTATACTGAGGCACTAAGATTCATTACGTGACATTGCTTCTTAGTTCTTGCGTGTGACATAAATTGTTGCTATAACATTTCTACGCTAGATATTTAAAAAAATATGGGTGCGCATGCATGGTTTTTCATAGAACATGAATTGTTTAATATAAAACAACTGGAGTCGTCATAATTGTACATTTCACAGGTTGAGCCAAAACTGCAAACGAAGTTTGTTATCAAAAATTAAGTGGAGGAGAGGACGAAACCCTGGGTCATGGGAAGCTGCTTAGAACTTGTTTCCAGAACTAGTCTTCAGAACTAGTCTCCAGAACTAGTCTCCAGAACTTGTCTCCAGAACTAGTCTCCAGAACTTGTCTCCAGAAATTGTCTCCAGAACTTGTCTCCAGAACTTAATTGTCTCCTCAGGTCACACTATAATGCAACTTGATCATCAAGCACCTGTCGTCCTTTATAATCACCGTCTTATGTTCGTTTAAAATGTTCATATTGAGGGCACAAGTGTTAAAATTGAACAGATTGTTGCCAAGAGGCGGGTATAGGCTTAGTATACGAAACAATAATTTCACTTATTGCTCATAATTGAAAGCATATGAATTTCATGAACTTCACGAATTACTATTTAATTCAGGGTTATTTACCTACGCTTGCATGTATATTCGTTGATAAAATACAATTTTGTTGTAGTGTTAGCGAATTGAAAATTTTTGACAGTCACTCAGCCAGCGACAGTGTCGATCGGGAAGATGCAACCTGCGATGCTCGATCGCGTGTGCTGAGAATCGAGGTTTTGAAGACTAACCTATAGCCTGCGCACGCCAATTATAGTTCATAAACTATGGTTATAATGTTTTTAATAAACTGCTTCTCAAGACAATCTGTGAGCATGGCCCAGCCATTCTCTTTACCTTGAACCCTCGGTGACACTGAGCGGTTGTCTGCATGGCTAATTCTTATATGGGGCCGTTACGAAGAAAACTATCTAATAAATTTTTGTCTAAGGCTATTCACGAAATTTTAGAACATGCAAGTTAATTATCTATTTCCCAAAAACTAGTTTCCTTTGGTATTTACTTTTTTTATATGCTTCAAGCCGAATTATATGTTAACAGGCTATGTGTTAATGCCACAGAAGCTGCATGAATTCCAATGCTGACTTCTTCTAAGCGGAAACGTGTATTATTATAAAAAATATGTGTTAAAAATATAATTTTAAAGAATGTATATTTCCGTATTCCACTTGTAGTTTCTTCGAGCTCTACGAATTTATCTTGTTTTATGAAAGAGAACTTATTTTTCAATGGGATATATTGCGCTCACATTTGCTCTGTAATCTCTGAGTAAAATAATTGTAATAAAACTGACTCACTCACCCGTAAAAGTTGTCCTTCATTTAGACTCTTTTAACGCGCACTGATATTACGATAAAAAGATTAAAAACATATAGTTACATCGGTTAGATAAATTATAACTATCAGGTGTTGAATAAAGTATCTTTTATCACGTTGCTCACGGAAAAAGTATATATGGTATTAAAATTGTACACAAAAATCCTGCAACATTTAAATATTTTATTGAATATGACAAACGACGTCCGCTTGAAGCGAATCCAGAAGATGGTGTTAGAAAAATCAGAGGATCGCATTGCCATTTATACGTAGCGTGTTTTTGCTGCGAAAAACTGGGCCAGAGTGACTCAAAAAGGACAAAAAATACATAGCGATCGAGTCAAAGTGTCTCTCATTCCTCTGAGTGTAAGCAGCAACATTAGCAGCAGCAGCAGCAGCAGCAATAGCAGCAGGCAGCAGCAGCAGCGGCAGCAGCAGCAGCGGCGCTCGAGAGGAAGAAAGGTCAGCGCGCAACAGCAGCACACGCGCCTCCAGAGTTCACAGGGCCAGACAGTTTCTTAACGAGTGACACACGGAGAAATGTGTGGGTTAAATCGCCACAATACTGAGCCGCATTCCTACCCACATATCGCCACAATACCCACAATACCTATCACAATACCTACCCTATATCGCCACAATACTGAGCTGTATTCCTACCCTACAGCAAGCACGAGCATTTGTTGAATCTCAGTATAGCAATAGCGTTATTTGGGAGCGGAAAATACCAAATTATTCCTGATATTATTGTGCCATTTTACATAAGTATATTTTAATGTTTACATAATTATAATTAATGTTTAATTAATTAATTATGTAAATAATTATGTAAATATAATTATGTAAATAATTAATTATGTTTACATAATTACATAATACATAAGTATAATTAAAGAGTAACCTATACACATATTCCGTCACCGCTGAATATTCCTATCGTATATTGAAAATTTTTTTGTTTGGTACGTAAAAAAATGTTGCGGGAAATATCTCCGTACGGCAAATAAAATAAATTGTTGTTTATAACTGCCTACACTCACATGTCTTTTACAATTCAAAGTTTTCCTTCAAATTGAAAGATGAACAAGTATTTCAGATACTTCGTAATATTCCGTTAACAAACGACTTGTGCACTAACATACTGGAATGAATGAATTTTACGATAATGTTTATAATGTTTACACAAATAAGGCTTGTTCTTGTAAACAGATGAAGCCGTATCATAAACTTAGTCTTGGTTGCCGGGGCTGCGACGCGCTAAGCTCTTATGGGTTGAAAAAATTTCGCTGTCGCAAGATCAAACGTGACGGTAACGCTCATAGTCAGCTAGTTTTATGGCAGATTTCTTGAGAAAAATTCTGATGGAATTTATGACAATTTGACAATTTTCCTTTATTTCATAACACTGTGCGTGTTATACCGTGTTTCTGACGAAGTTCTTCATTGGTAAATACTTGCTTGTGAAATATTTTGATTCAAGAGCCAGTGTTTTGGATTCTGAGTATCTCTAACATGGCAGTTTACCCACATGGCAGTGTGCCCACATGGCAGTGTAACCACATGGCAGTGTACCCACATGGCAGTGTACCCACATGGCAGTGTACCCACATGGCAGTGTAGCCACATGGCAGTGTATTTACTAAGGTCTAGAGGTCTGCATCGTTACTAAGGTCTAGAGGTCTGCATCGTTACTAAGGTCTAGAGGGCTGCGACATTACTAAGGTCTAGAGGTCTGCATCGTTACTAAGGTCTAGAGGTCTGCGACATTACTAAGGTCTAGAGGTCTGTATCGTTACTAAGGTCTAGAGGGCTGCGACATTACTAAGGTCTAGAGGTCTGCATCGTTACTAAGGTCTAGACGGCTGCGACATTACTAAGGTCTAGAGGTCTGCATCGTTACTAAGGTCTAGAGGTCTGCGACATTACTAAGGTCTATAGGTCTGCGTCATTACTAAGGTCTATAGGTCTGCGTCATTACTAAGGCCTAGAGGTCTGCGTCATTACTAAGGCCTAGAGGTCTGCGTCATTACTAAGGCCTAGAGGTCTGCGTCATTACTAAGGCTTAGAGGACATTCTCATGAGAGATGTGCCAGGCAAGACTCAATTAGTATCAGCAAGATCAGCCGCTCTCTAGCGGTGCGCTGAGATTCGCGTGATCCAAAGAGGGGAGTTTTTTTCTGCATCGTCTTCAGCAGCATCTCAAAGACGCGCTCCATCGAAGCCGCTAGGTTTAATCGAGTGTGGATGGATTTCTCTGCACGTGGACTCCTAAGACCTGACAGTGAAACCTGAGCATTACGATCGAGTTTGTTGATCGAGCGGCGAAATATTTCTGCTGATCTCCGTAGCTCACGCGCATAAATAAGCTCATAAAATCTCATGATTTATATGTGTTATAGAATTTTCGAACTGAGGATGGAGCTGGACTCCGAAACGTTTTCTTTAAAGATACTATGAATTTTTGTGGAGTTTTCTTTGCTTTTAAGTTTTTAGTGAATTTGCGATTCAAGCAAACGAGTGACATTATTACATAAGCTCATAAAGAGTTGGAAGTTTACGTCTTATTTCATTTGACATGAACATTGTTTCTTAGGCCTATCAAACGTTGAAGTAATTTGTTGATATGAGGTTCGAGTTTCCATGCATGCATGCCACAGAGGATCAGCGTTTTCCTTCTGCATAAGAACATTATTCGATGTTCCACTAATTGAACATATAAATAAATTGCATGAATACCCTACAGTATAGGGTATTCATGCAATTTATTTACCTTCGTATAGGGCCTATACGAAGCTACGTGCATCAGAGTTTAGCTGTTCTTCAGCTGGTATAATTATTACAAAAATAAATATCAATGTACACTGTACACGCTTCCAAGACAGCAAATTATTATTTAACGATTACTGTAATGTGTTTACATTTAAAACTATTATTACTTATTATAATTCTAAATAATTTTTCGGGAATGGAACAATAGGTGATGCGGTCGCCTAAGCGGCAGAGGTGCTCCCTTGCACAGCTCCTCAGCCAAGTCGTCCATTGCTTCGTCACCAGACTTTGTATACCAGCAACGGCCATTGAGATGGAGCTACAGATGAGATCACTTTATTTATTGTCTATATCTAATCTATATCTTACATTGTTTTGCTTTAGTAAAGGAAACTTAGTGGCAGCGAAGTAATTTGACTGGAGTCATAAAAAACACAAACCTCGCCAGACCGGGCGGCGGCGTTATGAAGAAAGTCCGAAATTTCACTCTCGATTCTTCGCTGCCTTCGAAAGCGTTGACAATCTATGGATCACGCGTGCAAGAAAGATCACTTTGAAGGACATTTACATTCTTCAAGAGTGTCTTTGTTCGCCGGTCTCAAAGCAAATGTTTTTGTCTGTCTGTTTCCATTTATGAGGCGGAAATACTGCCGAGAATTCATGATCTGGATGTTGGTTACAGTTGCAGGAAATTAGGATGAAATCAGCGCCATACAATCCATGTTTTCTCATGGGAAGCAGGAAGTGATTCGTGAGAATAATAATGTATTTTGCGCGCACAAAATCCCACAAATTAGTGAAATATTTTAGGTTTATTGTTGATGACGAATGGGTTTTATGATAAAAAGGAAGCACGGAGAAGGATAATTATAATGAACGCAACAAAATATGAGTGTTTGTTAGACATTTGAAACAATATTTCTTACTAATCATATGTGACGAGATTATAACGTGGAAATTGACAATTAAATTAGATTTGTTATATTAAAATATGTTTTGTTATCTACACAAATGCAGTCGGAGGGAAAACCATGGACGTCATAGAAACAACGAAGTTGACTTATCCATTGAAGTCGTGATCAGAGTTGAGCGAATCACTCCTACTACCGGGATTCATTATCCTTGAAATCCTTCACGATCCCTAAAACAAAACGAGAACTGACTTGTTTTGTTGCTGTTCCGTCACGCGCACGCAGTTCACACGTCGCTGCCGCACGGACCTCAATCTAACGTGTTTTTAGATCCTGAACCTAACGTGTTTTTAGATCCTGAACCTAACGTGTTTTTGTATACGTTATATAATGTGATAGTGAAGGTTATCAAGCATCGATATATTAAGGTATTTATAGATACGCTATATAATATCTGGATACTTTATATAATGTGATAGTGAAGGTTATCAAGCATCAATGTATTAACGTGTTTTTGTATACGTTATATAATGTGATAGTGAAGGTTATCAAGCATCAATATATTAAGGTGATTTTAGAAACATTATATAATGTAATAGTGAAGGTTATCGAGCATCAATATATTAAGGTGTTTTAGATGCGTTATATAATGTGATAGTGAAAAGGTTATCAAGCATCGATGTATTAACGTGTTTTTGGCCTTATATGTCAAGAAGTCATATATTGAGACTCTTAATATCAATAAAAATCGATATACTTTGTACCACAAAAGTCAGTTCAACTTTCTCGGGAAGTCTCATTCATATAAATCATCTCCATTGTTTACTCATGGATTAAATGAAAATCTGTTGCGAATATTACATAATGATTTATAAGTTGTTGAAGTTTCTCGAGTATGAAGCAAATGTTCTGGTCACGATGAACTAGACTGACTACAATGACGATTCGAATAAAATACTAGAATATCTAAAATATTCTAATATGACTATATAAACCAGAATAAATATAGAATGGCTATAATAGTCTAGAATATCTGAAATATATTAAACTGTCTTAAATACTCAATAATGCTGAGAGTAATAATGTATTTTTAGAGTAATAATGTATTTTTTAATAGACAAAAACATTAGACTAGACTAGCATGGCTAGCTCGAGTAACGGCACGGCAACATTTGAACAATGATCGCTTACTAGAATATCTAAAATATTCTAATATGTCTATATTGACTAGAATAAATATAGAAAGGCTAGAATAGTTTAGAATATCTAATATACATTAACCTGTCTTAAATACACAAGAATGTCTATAATAGACAAAAACATTAGACCAGACTAGCATGGCTAGAACGAGTAACGGCACGGCAACATTTGAACAATGATCGCTTACTATAGAATATCTAAAATATACTAATTTGTCTATATAGACCAGAATAAATATAGAATGGCTAGAATAGTTTGGAATATCTCAAATATATAAAACTGACTTAAATACACAAGAATGTTGAGAGTAATAATGTGTTTTTTAATAGACAAAAAAATCCAGACCAGACTAGCATGGCTAGATCCAGTAACGGCACAGCAACATTTGAACAATGATCGCTAGAGGACCGCTCAGTGTGCTTGGATGGCAGATCTATCACGGCAAATCGAATAATATTTACCCTAATTATGTATAATTAGTATTTGAGTTATAGTAAGTTGACACTCGTTCTTTAATTTAATTGAATATCACACAAAATGTAATCTGCAAGCCATGGATTCAATATCACTATATCTACGTTTGCTAACAAATATTAATAATCATATATTGTTTTAAATAGACATTTTTGATTAATGTAACTTGTCATCTAATTAATATGTTTTTGATTATCGTACGTAATTCAAACTGATAAGGCTGCAATAACAACATTGTAAATAAAGTCAATATAACTATTTATCTCACTGCTTTTACCGAACGAAGTGATCCATTTTGTGTTGTTTTTTCAATGAGTTTCAGCGGGTGACAAAAGAAATATTAGGAAGCTAATGCTAGAGAAAGGATTTAGGACTGGCCACGCCAGCTGCTGAACGTAGGAACGTTTCCTTTACATTACTTCACTTTCCTTCACTAACGACTTGTCTTATTAGTCACCATTAACGAATGGTCTTGGAACCTGAAGAAAGCAGCGAGGATCAGCCAAAAACTTTTGTGCATACACTCAAACAAATGAGCCAGGCATTGTCTTAAGTGTGATGCACTTTTGAAATAGCAAGGGTCATTCTGGTCCGATCAAGAAGACGTATCATTGCTGCGGCCGCTGTCTCTGACATTGTGGGTAAGAAAGTTTTTCATTTCGTATTAATTTTTTAGTGTATCTTCCGGTGCTACAAAATCACTATAATTTATGATTTTTCGTAACTTTCTTATATATCAAATATAAATTAGAAATATTGTAAAAGTATGACTTTGAATAGAAGAATAATTACATGATATGTTAACACATATACATTTTTCACAAGATAGACGACCATTAAGTTTTCAGGTCGCTCGACATCTGTCTTGACGGCTCGAAAGAGAAGTCGACACTGAACTTTACTTGGAGGACTTAAGAACGGCTCTTTATTGATACAAATAACGGCTCCTTATGGATATAAATAGAGGCTATTAGTTCATGTAAATAACGGCTCCTCGTATATATAAATAACGGCACCGTATGAAAATAAATGACGGTTCCTTACGCCTGCAATGTTTGACGTAAAGTCACACACATGGAACTGTCGTAAAAACAACGTAAGAAGAAGGTCGTCCTGTAGCCTGCGTCACATAAAATGGCCTCTAATGACGCTGAACTGCCACCGCTGCCATTCAGTCAATTATCTCGTCTGAATGTCACTAAATGCATGCCGTTATGTTACTCATGCTGATATATTAGCTGGAAAGTTGTTATATTTTTTATGTAACTGTCAAAAGTTACAGTTATATAAACTTGTTAGATTTTTTATGTAACTGTTGGCACTCAAAATTAACCATTATTATACTCGTTGTGCACAGAAGGTAACTCTTTGCCAGGCCGGTACAGGTACAAATTGCATTGAGAACAAATGATGTATCCGCAGACGAAGGGTTAAAACACGCTTGAATAATGCATGCCCAGGCGTTTAATATCATATATTCCTCGATTAACTGTGTATCGTCCATACATCTCGCACATTTACACTGCTGTTATTTTACAGCACTTCTCTTTAACTTCACTTCTTGTTGTTTGTTTGTCTGCTACAAATCTTATAATCGATATTTAATACGTTTCTACCTGTCCAATCGATCTGAAATTTTGCACACTTGCGTAAAGTTGGAGACAATGCATGAATCAATTGACAGAATAAATTATTTTGAAAGTTTAATTTTTTTTTCAATATTCAAAAAAATTAAAAATAATTTTGTCAGCTGCAAATCTTATTGTCGATATTTGACACACTTCTACCTGTCCAATCGATTTGAAATTTTGCACACTTTCGTAAAGTTGGAGACAATGCATGAATCAATTGACAGAATAAATAATATAGTGAATTAAAAATTTTGTCATTATTAAAAAAATGTAAAAATAATTTCGTCTGCTACAAATCTTATAATCCATATATGACACAATTTGACCTGTCCAATTGATCTGAAATTTTGCACAATTGCATAAAGTCAGAGACAATGCATGACTTAGTTGACAGAATAAATAATTTTGAAAATTTACAAAATTTTGATATCTTAAAAAATGTTTGAAAATAATTTTTTTTGTAATATTTGAAAATAAAATTAGAAATTCATTGTGCATGTGTAACATCCAAGACACTGGATTCTTCAGAAGTGTTGTTTTTACTGAATTTATCATTGAAAATCTGTAATCCATTAGACCCGTTACGATATTCTAGTAAAATATACTTCACACTCGTCATATATATTCCCTCACACTCGTCATATATATTCCCTCACACTCGTCATATATATTCCTTCACACTCGTCATATATATCCCTAAAACTCGTCATATATATTCCTTCACACTCGTCATATATATTCCCTAAAACTCGTCATATATATTCCCTCACACTCGCCATATATATTCCCTCACACTCGTCATATATATTCCTTCACACTCGTCATATATATTCCTTCACACTCGTCATATATATTCCCTCACACTCGTCATATATATTCCCTTACACTCGTCATATATATTCCCTCACACTCGTCTCTTATACACATCTAGATGTGTATAAGAGACAGGTGTGAGGGAATATATATGACGAGTGTAAGGGAATATATATGACGAGTGTGAGGGAATATATATGACGAGTGTGAGGGAATATATATGACGAGTGTGA
>NW_025946676.1:0-46157 GCF_000764305.2 Hyalella azteca | reverse complement strand
TATATATTCCCTCACACTCGTCATATATATTCCCTCACACTCGTCATATATATTCCCTCACACTCGTCATATATATTCCCTCACACTCGTCATATATATTCCCTCACACTCGTCATATATATTCCCTCACACTCGTCATATATATTCCCTCACACTCGTCACCCTAAGACCGCCATCCCGGAAACGTTTCGCATGCCAGGGTCGCTCTGAAAGTCGGAGGTTACGCGGCGAATTGCGGCCGGTGAATCATAACCTCTGGAATGTGGCTGCGTGGCTGTTTTGGAATGTGGCTGCGTGGATGTTTTGGAATGTGGCTGCGTGGCGGTTTCGGAATGTGGCTGCGCTTGTGGCTGATTTGGAATGTGGCTGATTTGGAATGTGGCTGCATGGCTATTTCGAAATGTGACTGCGTGGCTGGTAAGGAATGTGATGGTCGCTCAAGACAAACTCGCGTAAAAGGTTTGGTGCCGAACTCTGAACTCAGCCTCTCATTCTTTCCACGAAGAAATATTTCCTTCGTATTAATTCATTCAATCAAAATAGAATACAAAAAATACATTTACATGAAATTTTTTTGGACGTAGTTTGCTCCTACCGACAAACTAATTCAATTAAACTTGGCAGATACATGATGCCACGTATTTTGTTTGAGAAAGAAATTGTTTTCTATAATAAAAGTACAGTTTGCATGATGCAAGCTTTACGCGAAAGTTCGTACACGCAGGGCAGGTGCAGGATTTGCGATCAGTAATTCAATGCATGAACCATCAATTAAATCTCGGTCTTTAGAACTGCATTTAATATCTACGCGTGCGAGAATAATATAATAATTGCTTTTATTCACACAAGACTTTGATCGAGTCAAAATTATCCCACAAGTTAACACGCGGTATAATTTTCAGCGGAAGTTTCTGATATTGAAACTACAGTAAAGTTAATAAGGAAGAACATTGCGACGTGACAGACAAGCTCCAGCTGCGAACTATAGAGCGCGTTAACTCGTGCAGCGAATATTGCTTTTATGGCCTGACCCATAATACGTGTAATGCTTTAAATGTTGATCTTATGGCCTGAGCCATAACACGTGTAATGCTTTTAATGTTGATCTTATGGTCTGAGCCATAACACGTGTAATGCTTTTAATGTTGATCTTATGGTCTGAGCCATAACACGTGCAATGCTTTAAATGTTTATCTTATGGCCTGACCCATAACACGTGCAATGCTTTAAATGTTTATCTTATGGCTTATGACGTCATAATTAATATCATGTCATTAATATGTGGCGTAGAAGGGAGCATTTTTTGCTCTCATTAGGCTCGATGAAAGTTACATGCAAGTATGCACGAAAATAACTGATGTGTACAGATTTGGACTTAGAAATTTCAAGGATTCTATTTCAATTTGCGATTTTATTGCTATATTTCAAATTGTCCCCATTTTGTATTGAGCCACAGTCAAGTCGCAAACTAATAAATTGAGAGCAATAAATAAAGATAGAAGTATCTTAATTAGCGTCATCGATACCTATATTAAATTTTAATATTCGGCCCATTATGTATGTTTTTATGAAGTCTACCTACACAATGGGTGACAACTACTCCAGACCTTCGAGTTCCTGGAAACAAAATACATATATTCGAAAAACATTGATTGTATTAGCGACTCCTAGCTATGTCTACAGCTGCAGATTGTACCAAAATCTAATTTTCCTCATAATGTATCCTAACTAACCTCCTAGTTCTTGCTATTACTGACCTAGCTCTTAGTTCTTGTTATAACTAACCCCTTAGTTCTTTAATAGAATAGAATAGAATAGAATAGAATAGAATAGAATAGAATAGAATAGAATAGAATAGAATAGAATAGAATAGAATAGAAGTGCCGGCGCTGAAGAAATAGGCCCATGGCCTGTTGCCGATTCTTAAATTTTTCGTGACTTGATTCTCAAGGGATCCGGCCTTTGGAACCCGATCTTTCCATGACTGACGATTGATTGAGATAGCTGCTGGACTTATTGTCTGGTCCGTATCATGTCTTCATCATGTCTTGGGATAGATTAATTTAATATCGTATACTGAAGTACTGTTAGAAGTGCAAAGACCGAAGAATACCATGTTGGGCACAGACTAGTATAAGCTCACTGTCAATGCACGATAAAACTATCTGAAACTTGATATTTGTTAGGGTATTTTTTGTCAATTCTAATCCTATTTCGCGTCTATTTAGAAGTATCATTCGAACATTTTACAAATGCCTGTTAATTGTGACAGTAATAAATTGTACTGGCACCACTATGATTTAATAAGTTCGAAAGAGTAAAGGAAAGATTTTTCACACCGTAATCTAATTCCGAGTTTTCAGAGTATGGTAGCACTCTCTGCAACGTTGCTCGCGTCATATGACTCACTACCGAGCATCGAACGTTGTTTTTACGAAGAACCTTTGGCATTGCGTGTCAACAGCTGCAGCCTCAACCGAACCAGTTCAAGCACACCCTCGCAAAAAGTGAACAGATTTAATGCAAAGAAATAAAAGACTACCAATCGATGAGCGAAGAGAGGGAGGCGCCGCTGAAAGCGAAAGGGCGCTCAGCTCCCTTCAGCTTCACTGCCCCACGCGGCCGTCCTCAGTGACCTAAAACCCTTCATAACTTCAAGTTGTAAATGCTCCCTCATCAAAGGACCCTGACAAGTTTTAGGCTTGGAATTTCCGTCTCGCCTACGCTGAGTCAAGTGTTGGTTACTTCGACCTATAATGAAAGAGAGGAAGAATTGGAGAAGGTTAAATTTCGATAGCGCCCGGCCGCCATGCTCAGGTGACTCATGGCCGTGGCACGTCGACCATGTGCCGGGTGCCACCTTCTTCTCTTTCCTTCTCCACCTTCAGGTCGTTCAGTGCTAACCTCTTGCTGCCTCCCACTCACTTCTGCGCACATCCTGAATGCCAAAATGCGTACGTTTCTTTTTACGTTCTCAAACTGCTTGGGAAATTTCGTAGTGCGTCATAAAGTTAGTATCCTGTCTTGTTCTTGAATTTCACGCGGCGGTATGTGGTGTCTGGTTTTATGATGAATCACTAAATTTCAACTTATGATGAATCACTAATTTTCCTATTTCAGTGCAGTAAAATGAGAAACTTCGCATTATGACGACGCCGATGATGTATTTACAATGTATACATCATCGGAATTTTTTTAGCCATATCTTCGTTATTCTCGTTATTCGTTCTTGTCAAAATATTCACCAGCTTTTGATGAAATTATTTATCTCATTGGAATTATATTCAAGTAGAAAAACAGAATTTTAAATTAAATATACTATTTATTCTATATACAAGCAAAAGATTGTTTTGGCTTTAGAGAGGAGGTTGTGGAAGCCATCACTCCATAAAACTAACGGTTAAAATGGTGGTAATAGTGACACACTTTCCCCACGTAGCACTGATACGCCTTTTGCCGGGCCAAAGTAGTTCAGGATGACCAAGACTAGGAATTAAAAGTGCACCGCAATTAGGACAAAGTCACACTCATTTCTTTGAGTGGAAGCTAGCCTCGTGCCCGTAAGATCGTTGATCTTTCGCACCGCATGCCGGACGCTCCGGTAGTCCTGAGCTGAACTTTAAAGGGCGCTAACAGGAAGTGCAACTGAACAATGATGAGAAGTTGTTCCTAGGAAGATATTTGTCACTGATAGTGCTATTTCCATAGAAAAATACTTCANCGCGTACAACGGTATACATAGTGTGCTCAACGTGTACTACGGTGTACATAGTGTGCTCAACGTGCACAACGGTGTACATAGTGTGCTCAACGCGTACAACGATGTACATAGTGTGCTCGAGTAGCACTTTAGTAGCGTTATGTCCATTTAACATCAGGGGTGTGAGATTGAAAGGATTGAATACTAAACAAGATCATGCAAGTCAAAGGGAGTTGATAAAATATTATTGAATTTTTTTTTCATTTAAAATATTCTGAATACGCATAACACCGTTAATATTCTGTTTATGTATAACACCGTAAATATTCTGTATACGTATAACACGTAAATATTCTGTATACGTATAACTGCATGTATATTCTGTTTACGCAAAACTGCGTATATATTCTGTATTATTCACAGCTGGGCGTAGTATCATAAGAACCTTTGTTACCAAAGAGGGATAACTCGTAGTGACGTCCATAACTCATATTGTCGTCCATAACTCGTACTGACGTCCATAACTCGTAGTGACGTCCATAACTCGTAGTGATGTCCATAACTCGTAGTGACGTCCATAACTCGTAGTGACGTCCATAACTCGTAGTGACGTCCATAACTCGTAGTGACGTCCATAACTCGTAGTGACGTCCATAACTCGTATTGACGTCCATAACTCTTACTGACGTCCATAACTCGTATTGACGTTCATAACTCATATTGACGTCCATAACTCGTATTGACGTCCATAACTCGTATTGACGTTCATAACTCGTATTGACGTCCATAACTCATATTGACGTCCATAACTCATATTGACGTTCATAACTCGTATTGACGTCCATAACTCGTATTGACGTCCATAACTCATATTGACGTCCATAACTCGTATTGACGTCCATAACTCGTATTGACGTCCATAACTCATATTGACGTTCATAACTCTTATTGACGTCCATGACTCGTATTGACGTCCATAACTCGTACTGACGTCCATAACTCGTACTGACGTCCATAACTCGTATTGACGTTAAACACAAACCTCGCCAGACCGGGCGGCGGCGTTATGAAGAAAGTCTGAAATTTCACTCTCGATTCTTCGCTGCCTTCGAAAGCGTTGACAATCTATGGATCACGCGCGTGCAAGAAAGATCACTTTGAAGGACATTTACATTCTTCAAGAGTGTCTTTGTTCGCCGGTCTCAAAGCAAATGTTTTTGTCTGTCTGTTTCCATTTATGAGGCGGAAATACTGCCGAGAATTCATGATCTGGATGTTGGTTACAGTTGCAGGAAATTAGGATGAAATCAGCGCCATACAATCCATGTTTTCTCATGGGAAGCAGGAAGTGATTCGTGAGAATAATAATGTATTTTGCGCGCACAAAATCCCACAAATTAGTGAAATATTTTAGGTTTATTGTTTATGAAGAATGGGTTTTATGGTAAAAAGGAAGCACGCAGAAGGATAATTATAATGACCGCACCTAAATATGGGTGTTTGTTAGATATATTTGAAATAATATTTTTTCCTAATTATATGTGATGAGATTATAAGGTGAAAATTGACAATTAAATTATATTTGTTTGAAACAATATTTCTTACTAATCATATGTGACGAGATTATAACGTGGAAATTGACAATTAAATTAGATTTGTTATATTAAAATATGTTTTGTTATCTACACAAATGCAGTCGGAGGGAAAACCATGGACGTCATAGAAACAACGAAGTTGACTTATCCATTGAAGTCGTGATCAGAGTTGAGCGAATCACTCCTACTACCGGGATTCATTATCCTTGAAATCCTTCACGATCCCTAAAACAAAACGAGAACTGACTTGTTTTGTTGCTGTTCCGTCACGCGCACGCAGTTCACACGTCGCTGCCGCACGGACCTCAACCTAACGTGTTTTTAGATACGTTATATAATGTGATAGTGAAGGTTATCAAGCATCAATGTATTAGCGTGATTTTTGGATTCATTATATAATGTGATAGTGAAGGTTACCAAGAATCATTAATGTATTAACGTGTTTTTGTATACGTTATATAATGTGATAGTGAAAAGGTTATCAAGCATCAATGTATTAACGTGTTTTTGGCCGCACACACGTCAAGACGTCATATATTGAAACTCTTAATATCAATAAAAATCGATATACTATGTACCACAAAAGTCAGTTCAACTTTCTCAGGAAGTCTCATATGAATCATCTCCATTGTTTACTCATGGATTAAATGAAAATCTGTTGTGAATATTACATAATGATTTATAAGTTGTTGAAGTTTCTCGAATATGAAGCAAATATTTTTGTCACGATGACCTATACTGACTACAGTGACGATTCTAATAAAATACTAGAATATATGAAATATTCTAATATGTCTTAATGGACCAGAATAAATGGAGAATGGCTAGAATACTTTAGAATATCTCAAATATATTAAACTGTCTTAAATACACAATATTGTTGAGAGTAATAATGTGTTTTGAGAGTAATAATGTATTTTTTAATAGAGAAAAACATCTAGACCAGACTAGCATGGCTAGATCGAGTAACGGCACGGCAACATTTGAACAATGATCGCTAGAGGACCGCTCAGTTCCAGCCTTGAACTGCTTGGCTTTAGGTAAATAGAGTTTTTCCTCCGCCGTCGATATATTATGACCTTCTAAAAGGTCATAATGTTCAAACGCAGCCAGAAGGTTAGTTTTTTTACAAGCTTTATGAATAGAATACGGGAGTCTTGTCGGTCACACCACCAAGTTAAGAACTTTGGCCTGGGTCTCAGAGATCGCTGTGGTGATGTGGCACTGTGGCTGCTGTGGCTGCTGTACGTGGCACTGTGGCTGCTGTGGCTGCTGTNTGACGCTGTCTCTTATACACATCAGATGTGTATAAGAGACTCGATTAACTGTGTATCGTCCATACATCTCGCACATCTCGCACATTTACACTGCTGTTATTTTACAACACTTCTCTTTCACCACTTCATGTTTGTTTGTCTGTCGGTCTGTCTGTCTGTCTGCTGCAAATCTTATAATCGATATTTAACACACTTCTACCTATCCAATCGATCTGAAATATGGCACTCTTGCGTAAAGATGGAGACAATGCACGAACCAATTGACACAATAAATGATTTTAAAAATTTTATTTTTCTCAATATTTAAAAAAATTAAAATAAATTTTGTCAGCTGCAAATCTTATTATAGATATTTGACACACTTCTACCTGTCCAATCGATCTGAAATTTTGCACACTTGCGTAAAGTTGGAGACAATGCATGAATAAATTGACAGAATAAATAATTTTGTGGATTAACATTTTTTTCACTATTAAAAAAATTTAAAAATAATTTCATCTGCTACAAGTCTTATAATCCATATATGACACAATTTGACCTGTCCAATCGATCTGAAATTTTGCACAATTGCATAAAGTCAAAGACAATGCATGACTCAGTTGACAGAATAAATAATTTTGAAAAGATACGAAATTTTTATATCTTAAAAAATGTTTGAAAATAATTTTTTGTAATATTTGAAAATAAAATTAGAAATTCATTGTGCATGTGTAACATCCAAGACACTGGATTCTTTAGAAGTGTTGTCTTTAAAAAGTAATTTTTAAATGCATATTATTTATAACACCAAGTACAATATTCATGAAACCATCTGTAAAAATGGAACACAATATGCAAAAATAGAAGGTCGAGGCTTCTGACACTGTATTATATAGCTGGTAATATAAAAAAAATAATAATTGAAAATCTTAAATCCATTAGACTCGTTACGATATTCTAGTAAAATATACTAATTTTTTCTTTTATAAAATAATATCATAATATCAGAAATATATTGTTCTAAAATGAAATAATCAGAAATAATAATATAATAAGAACATAACATCATAATTGCTGTTGCATATTGCTGTAACTGCACCATTAAAATTCAATGGAGACATCCGTTAATACGGTTAATTATTGACCAATGATCTATTGTTGATAGTATAACCTTTGCGATCTACAGTAATTCACTCCTTCATTTTCCGTAAATCCGTAATAATCTGTAAATACTGCTATCGAAAACAGACGTCAACTTTATCGTAAGTTTTGCCCGTTTTTCCCGCAGCGCACTGGCCATAAAAAGGCATTTCCAGGCCCTGAAACAGGCCAAAATTCCAGGCAATCTGCCTGAAAGTTCTTCACTTGAGGAGGTCTGATGGAAGAGGTCCTGACAAACGTGTATTTTCCCTCACACTCGTCATATATATTCCCTCACACTCGTCATATATATTCCTAACAGCGGGAACACTGAACAGTGTATGCTTGGATGTGGGAACAGCGGGAACACTGAACAGTGTACGCTTGGGTGTGGGAACAGCGGGAACACTGAACAGTGTACGCTTGGGTGTGGGAACAGCGGGAACACTGAACAGTGTACGCTTGCGAGTGGGAACAGCGGGAACACTGAACAGTGTACTATTGGGTGTGGGAATAGCGGGAACACTGAACAGTGTACCCTTGGGTGTGGGAACAGGGTGAACATTGAACAGTGTTTGCTTGGGTGTGGGAACAGCGGGAACACTGAACAGTGTACTATTGGGTGTGGGAATAGCGGGAACACTGAACAGTGTACTCTTGGGTGTGGGAACAGCGGGAACACTGAACAGTGTACGCTTGGGTGTGGGAACAGGGTGAACATTGAACAGTGTTTGCTTGGGTGTGGGAACAGCGGGAACACTGAACAGTGTACGCTTGGGTGTGGGAACAGGGTGAACACTGAACAGTGTACGCTTGGGTGTGCGAGCAGCGGGAACACTGAACAGTGTACACAGGCATCAATATGATATATGCTGAAGTAGTATCGTTAGGGAAGGCTTGGAATTGATCAAAATTATACTTAAAACGAGAAAGGAAAAATAAATTTTATTTAGCGTTACAATCCTCTTGCCAAATGAAGGATTCTAAAGAAATAGCAAGAACTACACAGAAGTGTTTTTCGTTTACGTCCACCTAGAATCCATTAAAAGTTTCATGCATGTATACGTCTTTAAATAATATCCAATCCATCTCACTGGATTTTCTACAGCGTGAGGACAATCAAGAGGATATTATGCGTAGATTTCCGTGGATGCAGAAGAAATAAATCTCTACGTCTTCTCGTAATCTTAGCGCAGTCTTGTCATTGCCTCATCACGATTCAGTGGCTGTCATACATACATGTGAGTCATAGGAAGTTCATACGAAATAATGTTAGACCACTGATCGTTAGACCTGATCGTTAGACCGCTGCGTGATGACGAACATCACAAATGGTTAGTTACATCAGTGAAAAGCAGAGTCACTATAATGGCTCGACCGCTTATCGTGAAGAAAACTAATCGTGAGATCACTCATGTTTAAACAACCAATGGTTAAGACAATGATGGTGAAGGATCAGTAATGGTTGAACCATCGATGGTGAAGGACCAATAATAATTAGAACACTAATGGTGAAGGAGCACTAGCGTGAAAGGAAAGGTGCCCAGCGCAAGAATGTAACACTGCGAAGGCTCCTCAGGCCCGGCCCTACAATAGAGTTGCGCTTCTCTTATGCATTTAACTGTAGCTTACATGACACACGAGCCGCCACTCAGCAGACACTGTATTGTTAGAAAAACGGTCCCACTGGCGTTCTAGTGGCCGGTCGCCCCGTGAAAATAAACTGTTTCGCCGTTTTTATCTGACGTTTTACGGATTTCTAGTGTTAAATTAGAATAAAAACGGCGACACGGTGTTTCTTTTCACGTGCCGAACGGCCACTGCGAAACGCCGGTAATACCGTTAACGGTAATTTTTCTAACAGTGTGTATTAAACACGCCGCTCGTCAAGAAAAAAAAACACAGAATAATACTGATGAGAACTATGATATAGCCACGTAAAGACTAGGAAACTGCTTTGTTCTCAATTTGTAGGAAGTTTTGGTTCAGTTGTGTTAAAAAAGATTGATTCTATTGAACGGCGACGGCTAAATTGCAGAAAACTTGAAATTGACGTTAACGCCTACGGCGAATTCTTCTTCCGTCTAGTTCTATGTCCTCAGCTATTCTACATATATAGGTGCCTGTCACTTTATATAGGTGCCTCTCATTCACACTATAGGTGCCTGTCACTATATAGGCGACTTACATTGAAATACACTGTAATCAGCTAAGCCATTGCAGTCTATGTATCAAAACCGGTAAAGAAACAAATTTTTATCGCAAATAAAATGAAAACTCTTATAAATGAACTAGTAGGTAAATTAAATTCAACGCCGTGAAAAATTTATATAATAATCTATAAGGCGTGAGCAATCAATTCAATTATGCCATATGTTGTAAGCTAGGTTTTTAATATGGCATAAAGTGATGCGAATAATTTCTCAATAACGGGGAGAGAATAAGAAATCATGAATCTTATTCTCTCCCCGTTAGCCATATCTCAATATTGGTTAATACTTTGATTCATGAAAAACTGTAAACAAAAATTTAGTAGACATGAGGCAGTTCAAAAATTTCAATTAAAAATATCAGCATAGGATTCCTGCGTAAAAATTCCCCAATTTCGTAAAGTTTATACCCAAGGCATTGAAGAGCACTTAAGCTTTAAACGCAAACCTCTGTCGATAAAAACTATGTGGTTTCTGAAGAATGAACATTATTACTTAAAGAAGTAAGATATAATTTTTTTCTATCCATTAGAATTTGTGAATGAAGAGTTCGAGAATATCAAGTTGAAGGACTTCAACGCAGACCGGAGAGTTATCCCGACCGCAGGAGGAGAAATGTTCCATATTCACTTAATTGCATCCAAGATCATAAGAAACATGATACCAAGCCTTCAGTCTATTATGATGCATCAGTTTATGATTTATTATTCGTAATTCATCAAGTTGCGTTCATTTACTCATGGCTCAATTGAAGCGAAAAATCATGACTGATAAATTGATTGCACTCTTATAATTGTTTTTCAAAGGAGCGCAAGCATTTTTCTCAGAACTCTTGTCTTATTTTTCCATCACCTCATTCTGATTTGACCTTTACAAGCGAAAGTATTTCTAGTCAAAAGTCATCATTAAAAGAACATAACAAATATTTTAACTTGTGTACTCAATGCATGCTTTATGTGCACAAACATGCTTGCTTCTTGAACTTCTAATCAAGATGCATCTCAAAAAATACGGTCATCGGCCTCGAGTAATACTCCTGCCTTGCCACGCATTTTTCAGGGCCGTAATCTCTCTGAATATTCTTTTCACTCAGCTGCAAAATTTTCACCCAACACACTCGAGCAAATCACATACACGAGCGCAGATATATTGAACTTTGTGGTCTTCCAGGACAAAAGAAGTAACAGGTTTGAATTAGATTCCCCATTCTCATCAACATGGCAGCTGAGGAGCTTATTTAGTTTGAATTTGATAATTGTTCACTAGCGTATCGTACACCAATAAAGCGATTTATCAGATTAAAGGATCAAAGTTTTCATTAGGCGGTGGATTTACAAAAAAAAACAGATAACTTATTTACAACAATTTCCAATTTATTTCGAGTTGTGCTTTTGAATTGAAACCCAATTTAATTAGTATCTAATATTGCAAACATCTATACATCATCCACTAGCATCGAAGTCGTGAAAAATGGTAGGAATAATTCACTTGATTAGCACAAAAACATCCTCAGATGATAGTTTACGGACGTAACTATTCGAGTTGAGAATAACTTAATTTAAACTGTTATCGAATTTGAGCAGGACGGCTGGCTCTCTCTTTCGCCTTGCTTTTCTGCATTAAGTCCTGCACGAAGCCTTGCCATGTGCATCTATAATTTATTCATCGGTGCCCGCATGGTTTATATATTTTACATCTATAACTCACATAATGGAACATCTATAGCTCACATAATGGAACATCTATAGCTCACATAACGCTGCATCTATAGCTCACATAATGGTACATCTATAGCTCATATAACGCTGCATCTATAGCTCATATAATGGCACATCTATAGCTCACATAATGGTGCATCTATAGCTCACATAATGCTGCATCTATAGCTCACATAATGGCACATCTATAGCTCACATAACGCTGCATCTATAGCTCACATAATGGTACATCTATAGCTCACATAATGGAACATCTATAGCTCACATAACGCTGCATCTATAGCTCACATAATGGCACATCTATAGCTCACATAATGGTACATCTATAGCTCACATAATGGCACATATATAGCTCATATAACGCTGCATCTATAGCTCACATATCGGGTATCACAGAGCCCTTCACTCACCTCATGTTGACGCGTCGCTGCTTGACAGGGGGTCGAAAGGGATCCCAAACTGGCGCAGATACCCAGGCGTTCACAGAAGAAATCTTCACACCTCAAAACTAAATCACTATTATTGATTTTTTCTGATTACTTTTCAAAACTCGTCCAAATCGTATCATTCGTCGCACATTAATAATGTTCGATGTCTCAGTCGATTGTCGATATTTCCAAAAGGAAGTTCGTATCTAACCTTTCACTTGCAATGAACATTCGTTCCTTCAGTCAAGAGAAAGTTAAGAGAAGGACACTGCGGTCATGAAGGCACTTCACAAAACGTATCACTGATACTGGGGTATCCCTGATACTCTGCTGCAGAAGGCAGCTGCGGTCGGACGGTCGAGGGGCGACGAGAAGGACGCGGGCGACGCCAGCGAGCAACCGCAGTCGAGTGAACGGCGACCCGCGAGCCCTTTCGCTTTTAAGGGCCTCCCCCTCCCCCTCCCCAGGGCAAGTGGCCGGTCCTTCCTTCTTTGTGTGGGCCCTGAAGTCAGCAGAGAACCTCACGGCTTCTGAAGCTCGTGAAAGTTTCAGCAAGCAGCGCAATATCTGCTGAAAGCTTCAGCAAGCAGCGCAGTATCTGCTGAAAGCTTCAGTAAGCAGCGCATTATCTGCTGAAAGCTTCAGCAAGCAGCGCATTATCTGCTGAAAGCTTCAGCAAGCAGCGCATTATCTGCTGAAAGCTTCAGCAAGCAGCGCATTTAAAAACTGTTGAATTCCTCGACGAGCAATATTTTCTACGTGAATTTTTATCGCGCTTTATGTACGTTAGGCGTACAGATACGTTAGACGTACAAATACGTTAGGCGTATATATACGTTAGGCTTACAAATACGCTAGACGTACACATACGCAAGATGTACAACATATACGTTAGACGTACACATACGCAAGACGTACATTTACGTTAGACGTACAAATACGTTAGACGTACAAATAAGCTAGACATACAAATACGCTAAAAGTACAAATACATTAAACGTACAAAACGTTAGACGCACAAATAAGTCAGCCTTACAGGCGCTTGCGCCGACCTTGCCGTGGCGTTTCCTGTAGTTCCTGGAGCACCGCAAGCGCAGGCTAGAGAATGTCAGACTAACTGGCCTTCCATTCCACAGCCAGCCTACAAGACATTCCATTCCACAGCCAGCCTACAAGACATTCCATTCCACAGCCAGCCTACAAGACATTCCATTCCACAGCCAGCCTACAAGACATTCCATTCCACAGCCAGCCTACAAGACCTTCCATTCCACAGCCAGCCTANCTACCTGACCTTCCATTCCACAGCCAACCTACCCGACCTTCCATTACACAGCCAACCTACCCGACATTCCATTCCACAGCCAGCCTACCAGCCTTCCATTCCACAGCCAGCCTACCAGCCTTCCATTCCACAGCCAGCCTACCCAGCCTTCCATTCCACAGCCAGCCTACCCAGCCTTCCATTCCACAGCCAACCTACTCAGCCTTCCATTCCACAGCCAGCCTACTCAGCCTTCCATTCTACAGCCAGCCTACTCAGCCTTCCATTCCAAACTCAGCCTACCCGGCCTTCCATTCCACAGCCAACCAACCCGGCTTTCCATTCCACAGTCAGCCTACCCGGCCTTCCATTCCACAGTCAGCCTACCCGGCCTTCCATTCCACAGTCAGCCTACCCGGCATTCCATTCCACAGTCAGCCTACCCGGCCTTCCATTCCACAGCCAACCTACCCGGCCTTCCATTCCACAGCCAGCCTACCCGACCTTCCATTCCACAGCCAACCTACCCGGCTTTCCATTCCACAGCCAACCTACCCGACCTTCCATTCCACACTCAGCCTACCCGACCTTCCGTTCCACAGCCAACCTACCCGGCCTTCCATTCCACAGCCAGCCTACCCGACATTCCATTCCACAGCCAACCAACCCGGCTTTCCATTCCACCTTGATTGAACGTACCTCCAGACAATAGTTTTGACAGTAATATTAAGTTTGTGGCGACAAGCATGAAAATATAAGACGTTATTTCACGGCCCAAGACAGGCAGTGTGGGTACTTTCACCTTCAGTATAACTGTCACTTTCAAGCGGCGCCTCTTCCATATGGAATTAGGTCATCTAACCACCGTGATGCATAGTTCAATCCTATCAATCCTTAATCCTATTAGTTTAAATTACCTTTTATATTATTTCACCAAGTAATTGTGTTAAACAAATGCTGATAAATTTCATTGAGTTCGAATATGTAGAAAACTGTTACTACTCTTTTGCTGTACATGAACTGCTAAGCTGGATGCCAAGCAAGCGGGTGTTTGGCATGTGTGACGCTGGCAGCACGAAGAGAGGCATTAAACCGCTGTATTAATTGATATATGCTATCAGCTGGTAGACTAATTAAACACGCTGTGTTAATTGAAATATGCTAAAAAACTAATAGACTAATTAAACTATTGTATTAATTGAAATATACTAAAAATTGATAGACTAATTAAACCGCTGTATTATCAGAAATATGCTAAAAATTAATAGCCTAGTCAAACCGCTGTATTAATTGAAATATGCTAAAAAATAGTAGATTTATTAAACACACTGTATTGATTGAAATATACAAAAAAATGGTGACTAATTAAGCACGCGGTATTAATTAAAACATACTAAAATCTGGTGGACTAATTAAACCGCTGTATTAATTGATATATACCATAAACTGGTAGACTACCCCGGCGTTGCGCTGGAACGACAGTTCAGGCAATTATGTATTGTGTGATTCCTAAACCTGTCATTCTAAATCCAGTACTAGTAATAGAATGAATGTTTTCTAGTAAGAGATGTCTTTCCTAACGCAATATAACGCATGTTTTTCTTAAAGTAAAATAACGCATGTTTTTCTTAACGTAAAAAAACGCATGCTTTCCGTAACGTAATATAACGCATGTTTTTCGTAACGTACTATAACGCATGTTTTTTCTAACGTAATATAACGCATGTTTTTCCTAACGTAATATAACGCATGTTTTTCCGTATCGTACTATAACGCATGTTTTTCCTAAAGTAAAATAACGCATGTTTTTCCTAACGTAAAATAACGCATGTTTTTCCTAACGTAAAATAACGCATGTTTTTCCTAACGTAGTATAAAGCATTTTGATTGGAATTTTGCTCTCATTTTCGACATTTAGTTTTTTTTTCAATGACAAATTCTTTCGCTCGCGTCTGTGACCTCCTCGCGTCTCTGGCATGACCTCCTTATAGTGCGTGAGGTCCTGTGAGGGCGGGACCGCAGTGAGGGACCTCCTGGTGCGTGAGGTCCTGTGAGGGCGGGACCGCAGTGAGGGATCTCCTGGTGTGTGAGGTCGTGGAGGGCTGGACCGCAGTGAGGGACCTCATAGTGCGTGAGGTCATGTGAGGGCGGGACCACAGTGAGGGAGGGACCTCCTGGTGCGTGAGGTCATGTGAGGGTGGGACCGCAGTTAGGGACCTCATAGGGCGTGAGGTCTAGTGAGGGCAGGACCGCAGTGAGGGACCTCCTGGTGCGTGAGGTCTTGTGAGGGCAGGACCGATGAGGGACCTCCTGGTGCGTGAGGTCGTGTGAGGGCAGGACCGCAATGAGGGACCTCCTGGTGCGTGAGGTCCTGTGAGGACAGGTCCGCAGTGAGGGATTTCTTCCTTGAGAAGCATGAGGTCATTTATGAGGTCAGTTAATGCCAAGAATTTATTCGTTTTTTAATATACCTTTAAATTGACAGAAAAAGGATCAGCAAAAATGTTTCAGTATTGATTATAGGAATATTTACATGCAGATGCTCAAAACTAAAGCGCAAATACAATATTTAATCAATAAAATGCTCAAAATATTTTTACATGTCAAAAATGATAGAAACTGACCAGTCATTTATAAACAGAAATTCAAATTTTAGTCTATATTAATCGGTACATTTCTGGAGAACTTTTTTCCATCGAGTATCACAATAAAGGAATAATAAATCGCTCCTGTTGCGATACTCCTGCGTCACTTTAACAAACTCAATCAAGTTGATGTATAAAAAACGCCTTTCATTCACACAAACCTGACTCGCGATTCGGGATTTGTTTTCTAATTATTAGTTAATTTAAATATCTCTGAGTGATGTAATTACTTTATTAATGTAATAATGAATGTATTGAGAGATGTCCTTACGCCATCGGAATTTAACCTGCCCGTTAGAACATGTCGGCGACACGCATGACTTGGTTGGCCTGTTGCACCAGCTGACTGAAATAGTTCATACATTATAACCTTGACTTAATGAAGAAATGGTAAATTTTTTCAATGAATATTTGGTGAATTTACTTTATATAGAGATGTTTTTTATATAATTTTAATGTGGATAGTATAGTGAATTTACTTAGTAATATTTGTTTGTTTTGAAATTCTCGATATCAGTTTTTGTGGTGGGGTAATGTCGAGGTCAGGGGTCTGGCGGCAGCATGGAGGTCACGGGCCAGACATCCCTGCTCTCATGGCTGCAATCAAGAAGTTTATACATTAATTTTGATATAAAATAATACATTAATGAATATACATCACTAAATGAGCTCATCCAGGCCCGAAGAATTCAATCTCTTTAGTAAAGAATTTGTATAATTATATTATGAAAGCGATTGTAGATATACCAGTGCCTAAAATAATGATTATACTCTGCTGTTTCCTTCATCCTTTTGAGTTGGCTTATGTTCCTCCGATGTTGTAATATCCAAGAGCTCGACATATTTAGTTTAATTGTTCCGTAAAATGTAGAAAAATTTAAGAATTGCTGATATGTAGAATATTATAAGAAATAAAAGAATTCCCATAATGTTGAAAAATAAAGCAAGTAAGAATTCCTAAAAAATGTTAAACTATAATGAATGTTTGAATTCTTATGATGTCCCGGAATAGAACTTTGAACGTTTTCCTGGAAACGCTCAGTTCACTATGCTGAGATCTTTGATCGTATCAGTAAACTCTTATCAGTGAGCGTTTCCTGATGCATCGAGTAAGTGATCTAACCTTATCATGAACTGACTGAATGTCAGCGAGACTGGTCCTGGGGACTGACTGAATGTCAGCGAGACTGGTCCTGTGCGGGGACTGACTGAATGTCAGTGGCGCTGTTCTCTGGAGGCTAGACTGAATGTCAGTAGCGCTGTTCTCTGTAGGCTAGACTGAATGTCAGTGGCGCTGTTCTCTGGGGGCTAGACTGAATGTCAGTAAGGTTCAAAGCATGAGCTTTTAGTTTAAAATTAAAAGCTCCTAAATTTTATACATGATCCGAGGCATGTTTTTTAAGTAAGTGCCTTTTTGGATTTAAAAGAAGACTGCAAAGATATCGCAATAATTTAATTTTACATGAAAGCCTGGACCTTAATCTACTTTTCTACATAATTTCCGTGAACATTGAGGCACTTGTCATAGTGACACCAGTTTTTGAATACCCTCCTGATAAAATTCTGCCGTCTGACCTGTTAACCACTGCATCACAAATGAAGAGTACGTGCAGTGTTTGATGCATCAAGTGCATTCGATGCATCACACTGCATCGAATGCATCACATGCACTTTGAAGAAACACTTGGGCGGTCGGAGTCTTCAAGACGATAACGAAGTCAAAACATTTGTGATGCAGTGGTTAACAAGTCAGACGGCAGAATTTTATCAGGAGGGTATTCAAAAACTGGTGCCACGTTATGACAAGTGCCTCAATGTTCACGGAAATTATGTAGAAAGTAGATTAAAGTCCAGGCTTTCATTTAAAATAAAATTATAAGTGATATCTTTGCACGTCTTTTCTTAATTCCAAAACGGTACTTACTTAAAAAAACATACCTTGGACCAACTTGTATTCTTTTAGTTTTACCGAAAATTTAATTTGAATTAAATAAACGAGTGCACACTAGTATGTTCGCTCGCACCTTCCTCGCTCTCTGCTCTCCCTAGGCTGAAACGCTGGTTGAATAAGTAATACTATAAGTAAGTAATAAGTGAGCGCTGGTTCAATAAGTAATGTACGTTTTGCATCAAAATTACCTCTGGCGCCAAAATCGACTTTAAATATATTATATATTTTCAGCTAAATGCATTTTTAAATATTATTCATTTATCCTGATGACACATCCTCCTGATGCTGCAAATGCGAAAAAAATTAATTCTCGATTGTTCAATATTTTTACTTGAGGAAAATATTTGCTCTAACATGTTCAAAAATTTCGAAATGCAAAAAAAAAATATTCGCACTCATCCAACTTGTTTCATGTGAATAAATTGTTCCTCACTCGTATTAAATTGGTGTATGCGAAAAAATGGCTTCCTCTCATTCAAAATTTGTGCATGTGACTGAAGTCAATTGAGACGAGGCGAAGGCGTGAAGATGAATGGGGCTGTCATAATGGGCATACAGCATACACGCGTCTTGCATGTGACAGCGGCGTGCACGTGACTCTCAGTCACGTCAGTCAGGTGCCTGACTGACTCTCAGTCACTTCAGTCGTGTGCCTGACTGACTCTCAGTCACTTCAGTCGTGTGCCTGACTGACTCTCAGTCACTTCAGTCAGGTGCCTGACTGACTCAGTCACGTCAGTCAGGTGATTGACTGAGATTCAGTTAGTCCGCGATTCAGTCTGCGGTGAAGACATGCTGCCATGTCTGCGGTGAAGACAGACTGTCATGTCTGCGGTGAAGAGACATACTGTCATGTCTGCAGTGAAGACAGACTGTCATGTCTGCAGTGAAGACAGACTGCCATCTCTGCAGTGAAGACATGCTGTCATGTCTGCGGTGAAGACATACTGTCATGTCTGCAGTGAAGACATACTGTCATGTCTGCGGTGAAGACAGACTGTCATGTAATGTCTGTTGTGAAGACATGCTGTCATGTCTGCGGTGAAGACAGACTGTCATGTCTGCGGTGAAGATATACTATCATGTCTGCGGTGAAGACGTACTTTCATGTCTGCGGTGAAGACATACTATCATGTCTGCGGTGAAGACATACTATCATGTCTGCGGTGAAGACATACTATCATGTCTGCGGTGAAGACAGACTGTCATGTCTGCGGTGAAGACATACTATCATGTCTGCAGTGAAGACACATGCTGTCATGTCTGCGGTGAAGACAGACTGTCATGTCTGCGGTGAAGACATACTGTCATGTCTGCGGTGAAGACATACTATCATGTCTGCAGTGAAGACACATGCTGTCATGTCTGCGGCGAAGACATGCTGTCATGTCTGCGGTGAAGACATACTATCATGTCTGCGGTGAAGACAGACTGTCATGTCTGCGGCGAAGACATGCTGTCATGTCTGCCATAGTTGAGTGAGTGTACACGCAGAAAAAGAATGGGTCAAGTTGTTCCAATACAGACACACTTCCCTACCGACAGCTCCATCAGAGGCCGGACGTAGCACTGATACGTACCTACGCATGACCAAAACTGAGTCAGTAGGAGCCACGCACTGACGAACTGAGAATCATTATTTTGACAAAGTCTCACGCATTTCTGTGAGTGCAGTAGAGAACACCCTCCTCTCGCTCCCCTCTAAGGACGCAAGGGGCGCCGCGCCCTCTGCGGTGAACGACGCCCCTGGGACACATATGGCTGCAGGAGACACTCAGAGGAATGAGTGGGACTTTGTCCTGCACTTTTCACTATTTTGTGAAAAAGCTATTCTCAAAATTCGATTTTTGCTGGGTCATCCTGACCCAGTTTGGCCAAGTATATTGTGGCGTATCAGTGCAATACTTCTACTCTTTGTTCTTATTATGGGTAAGACAGTGTGTCACTAATAGGACAATTAAACCCATTAAAATTTCTGTGTGAGTAGTGGTTAACTATCTAGTGGTAAGTATTGATTATCTAATTAGTTTACGGGTAACTGACATTAACTTCTAAACTACTGATATACAATTAATTAAACACTTAATTATGCTTCGATGTTTGATAAATTCTATTGAATGTTTTTCCTTTTGTACCGAAGTGGCGAGCCTCGGACGTAGTCGACGTAGTTCCACGGTACACTTGTGGGTACAAATCTTTGCCATTCACTTCGTTATGAAGTGTCTTATTATCTTAACTGTTTTTTTAAAACTTCCTCTATTATTTTATTTATTACGTTGGTTAGTATCGTCAATAATACATTTTATCTTTGCTGTCCAGCTCGCACCAGGGAGTTAGGATCAGGTCGCAAATGTGGGAGTTAGGATCAGGNTGGGAGTTATAGGATCAGACTCCAAATGTGGGAGTTAGGATCAGGTCCCAAATGTGGGAGTTAGTATCAGACCCCAAATGTGAGAGTTAGGATCAGGTCCCAAATGTGGGAGTTAGGATCAGACCCCAAATGTGGGAGTTAGAATCAGACCCCAAATAACTTCAGTGTTCGAAATTTCAAGAAGAGAAGAAAATTCAGCTGAAAAATCTGCTAGATAAGGTAAATAAGATCGGTGGAAATCAAAGATCACATTTTATGCGTAGGATTTATTAAGAATTCTTCAGAAACCCTGAACAATTTCGTTCCGAAGTTTGAAAATCTGCGCCGTGCGAGTAGGGACGGGTGGACGTGTCGAGGCGATAGTATAGGTGTTGGGACGAGTGTGGACGTGTTGGGACGAGTATGGACGTGTTGGGACGAGTGTTTACGCGTTGGGACGAGTGTGGACGTGTTGGGACTAGCGTGGACGTGTTGGGACGAGTGTGGACGTGTTGGGACTAGCGTGGACGTGTTGGGGCTAAGGTGGACGTGTTGGGACGAGTGTGGACGTGTTGGGACGAGTGTGGACGTNATGTGGTGACATATTACTTGTCTGAGTATGTGGTGACATGTTACTTGTCTGAGCATGTGGTGACATGTTACTTGTCTGAGTATGTGGTGACATGTTACTTGTCTGAGTATGTGGTGACATATTACTTGTCTGAGCATGTGGTGACATGTTACTTGTCTTTCAGTTCTCACCCTTCACTACGCCACACAGGAACCACTATTACTTCTTGTACGATGACAAGCAAACAATTATACACTTTTGACGGTCCAAGAACATGTAAATATTCAGCATTATAACTATATTAAAGTAAAAACAACATTATTGTTCGTATATGTCAACTGAAAGTTTTTGGAATCATTAAAACTTTTTGGGCCAGCGAAAAATGTAGAAGTTATTTACGCCAAGCAATCGGTGAGCCAAGACTTAATACTTAAGCATTACAATAGAATAGCATTTACAATAAATATTTTATTTCTATAATATTTCAGCAATTCACAGCGGGCACAGCCTCGATATGCCGGCCGTCGCTCCCGTGATACCCGGCAGAAGAGCAGTCCAATGCTCAGCGTCTGCGAGCTTTTTATATTTTATTATAGCACAATTTATTGGGGTCTAGCATAACTTGCAGAGGCTCTAGCTGGTCTAGCATTCTTTGCTGGGTCTAGCATACTCTGTAGGGGGTCTGGCAGAGTTTGCAAGGCTTGACACAACCTGCAGGGTCTAGCATAACCTGCAGGGTCTAGCATAACCTGCAGGGTCTAGCATAACCTGCAGGGTCTAGTACTACCTGCAGGGTCTAGTACTACCTGCAGGGTCTAGTACTACCTGCAAATGCTATGCTAGAACTTGCAGGGGTCTAGCATGGCCTGCAAATGTTATGCAAGGCCCTGCAGGTGGTCTAGCAAAACATGTAAGTGGTCTACTTGGTCTGTGACAGACCGGTAAGCTGAGGGTCTAGCATGTAAGTGGTCTAGCTGGTCTAGCACAGACCGGTAAGCTGAGGGTCTAGCATGTAAGTGGTCTAGCTGGTCTAGCACAGACCGGTAAGCTGAGGGTCTAGCATGTAAGTGGTCTAGCTGGTCTAGCACAGACCGGTAAGCTGAGGGTCTAGCATGTAAGTGGTCTAGCTGGTCTAGCACAGACCGGTAAGCTGAGGGTCTAGCATGTAAGTGGTCTAGCTGGTCTAGCACAGACCGGTAAGCTGAGGGTCTAGCATGTAAGTGGTCTAGCTGGTCTGTGACAGACCAGTAAGCTGAGGGTCTAGCATGTAAGTGGTCTAGCTGGTCTAGCACAGACCGGTAAGCTGAGGGTCTAGCATGTAAGTGGTCTAGCTGGTCTGTGACAGACCAGTAAGCTGAGGGTCTAGCATGTAAGTGGTCTAGCTGGTCTAGCACAGACCGGTAAGCTGAGGGTCTAGCATGTAAGTGGTCTAGCTGGTCTGTGACAGACCAGTAAGCTGAGGGTCTAACATGTAAGTGGTCTAGCTGGTCTAGCACAGACCGGTAAGCTGAGGGTCTAGCATGTAAGTGGTCTAGCTGGTCTATGACAGACCGGTAAGCTGAGGGCTGCTGCCAGACGTGAGCTGCAGGGAGATGGCTGACGAGATGTCCACGAGGGCCGTCGAGCCTCCTGCGTCTCCCCTCATCAGCTGCGAGGGAACTTAATGATTATTAAATTAAGCTAATTAAATCTTATAATCTTGGTTAATGAAATGTAATTAAATGGAGTAAATTGAACGTTAAGCTCCCTCATCTCCCCTCGTCAGCTGCGAGGGAACTTTATGATTATTAAAGTAAGTTAATTAAACCTAATAATCTTAGTCTATTTGTCAATTATATGTAATTAAATAAAGTTACTTAGACGTTAAGCTATTTATTAAAATTTTTACTTATTTGAATACTTATAATTAAAATAAGTTAAAATGTTTTGATCTTATAGTCAATTAGATGTAATTAAAAGGAGTCAATTAAACGTTAAGTTCCCTCATCGATCGTCCTTCATCACTTCAAGAACTAAAGGTTCAGATGTTGGGGAATCATATTTAAATCCCTAGGAGTACAGGCAACATAATATTTAAATTCAATATATTGCTCAACATGTTCAACATACTGCTTAAGTTCACGCAATTATAAAATGTATGCGTTGAAGTATGAATGTTTGAACCACGCCACCAAGTGCCGTATACATGCTACAAAAAAACATCTCATGCGAGTTATACAATGTATAACAATGAATTATAATGCGCCACACAAGATTTTATTGTCATGCTGTTCTTGGAAGCTTCAGAGCTCCTCTAGTATATGTATATCAGCGAAGAATTTTCTTATCCATTATCAATGCAAGAATTTTTCGGACCCGTGATTGCTGAGTAGAGATTGCAGTGCTCTACAGTGTTGGCAGTGCTAAGTAGAGATTGCAGTGCTCTATAGTGTTTGCAGTGCTGAGTAGAGATTGCAGTGCTCTATAGCTGTCTCTTATACACATCTAGATGTGTATAAGAGACAGGTGTTAAGTAGAGATTGCAGTGCTCTATAGTGTTGGCAGTGCTAAGTAGAGATTGCAGTGCTCTATAGTTTTGCAGTGCTAAGTAGAGATTGCAGTGCTCTATAGTGTTGGCAGTGCTAAGTAGAGATTGCAGTGCTCTATAGTGTTGGCAGTGCTAAGTAGAGATTGCAGTGCTCTATAGTGTTGCAGTGCTAAGTAGAGATTGCAGTGCTCTATAGTGTTGGCGGTGCTAAGTAGAGATTGCAGTGCTCTATAGTGTTGCAGTGCTAAGTAGAGATTGCAGTGCTCTATAGTGTTGGCGGTGCTAAGTAGAGATTGCAGTGCTCTATAGTGTTGCAGTGCTAAGTAGAGATTGCAGTGCTCTATAGTGTTGGCGGTGCTAAGTAGAGATTGCAGTGCTCTATAGTATTGGCGGTGCTAAGTAGAGATTGCAGTGCTCTATAGTATTGGTAGTGCTAAGTAGAGATTGCAGTGCTCTATAGTGTTGGCAGTTATGAGAAGTGACTGCAGTGCTGTGTTAACTGCCGTTGCTAACTGCAAGTGTGGCTCACAAAAAAGTTGTCCAGCACGAAGGCATTCTGTTCACCCTTCTTTGTCCGCTTCGTGCTGAACGTAATGCATGCACAGCTCCAGTCGCAGGTCACTAAACGTTCAATTATTCAAGGGACAGTTATTCCCATGCTGCAAGATAGGGTGTTTGATCCTGCGTGGCCAGACCTGCCCGTAACAAGTCGGGTTTGTGGTGCAGAGCGCGACGGTCCATTACTTATGGCGCACCCTGTAGCCGCTCTGGCATGACTTTAACACTGTAAAGTTTCCTCGGCAATGCCGATAATTCAAAAGATAAAGTGTCTGTTGTGTTTTCTGTCTCAATCTCGTCCAGTATTGGAGTTCTGAATTTTTTTAGAACGCGAGGAAATATTGTGTCTGAATTTGTAAGCCTGTTTTCTGGGTCGGCAAGAGACAAAAAAAGTGGCCTCTCTAGGCTAGGATTTTTTTTCTAGAAATCAATCAGCAATTCCACTCAAGAAAAGCACGTCAGCTAAGAGCATTGTATTCATTCCTATAAATCTGATAGTAAACAATGCTGATTTTAAGTGAAAGTAAATACATTTATAGGAGAAAGTTGTGTTTCATTTGTGTAAAATCGAGAGCATGCAAAACAAAATATCTGAGATGTGTGCACACAATGCATGGGTATCCTTCAAGGACAAAATATAAATATCATTACAAAAATATTGGAGCCTGGACAGCTTTTCCTTATAAGTTGAAAATGCTATTGAATATCGACCACATAAACGTTAGGTGACCGAGGGGCAATTCATACGCAAGATAAGATCTGAAGTTTTAACGGCGGTGGCTGCTCGCCATAGCCATAAAAAGTTCACACCCGCGTACTTTAACCCCTTGACATTGCAGCTCGTCCCCCGG
This sequence comes from Hyalella azteca, assembly GCF_000764305.2. Classification (NCBI taxonomy): domain Eukaryota; kingdom Metazoa; phylum Arthropoda; class Malacostraca; order Amphipoda; family Hyalellidae; genus Hyalella; species Hyalella azteca. Next base: position 21,393 of record NW_025946676.1, on the reverse strand, counting down.
TCATGCAACAGGAGGGGGGCTTATAACCCCGGTCATGCCACATGGAGGGGGGAGCCTATCCCTTCGGTCATCCAAAGTTGTTGAACCATCTGCGGCTGCATTGGTCGGGGCACCGCCTCCATACATGCTGCGCCAGGCAACAAGTTTTACTCAAGACAACACTAAAAAAATTAATAAGTTATATTGTTCTATTAGTAACACACTTTCTTACCCATAGCACGAGCAGAAAGCGAACGTTCAATTGATACGCCTGTTTGGCACATAACCAAAAAGTGCATACCTATTTGACAATTTCTCGCACATTTCTCCGCAGTGATTGACCTGTCATATTGTTCTAATAGTAACACACTTTTTTACCCAAAGCATGAGCAGAAAGCGAACGTATGTGCCTTTTTGGCACATTTAACCAAAAAATGCATCACTATTTGACAATTTCTCGCAAATTTCTCTAACGAGTGTGTGTGTGTGTGTGTGTGAACTCTTCGAGAGACATGAGCAGGACCACACGCTCTACCCGCACTATCGTAACCCCATGAACCACATTAATTTTGTGTCGCTGCGGTGCAGCAAGGAAACGAGCGCTTGTGCTGATAAATGGCATGCGACAGGAGGAAGTTAGTTGGTTCATCAGGCGCCGGCCTACAGATCAAGACCTTCAGGCAAATGACTTAAAACATCGTTGATTAGATGTTTATGTCGTTGAAACGTCGTTTCATCATCGTTATTTCGTCGTCAGATGCCGTGTTGGGAGGCTTTTGAATAAGTTGTAAACCAATTAAGTGGCCCTGTTAAGATAGATTGCTACAAATTTTGTGTAGATTTTAGGAACTATCCCCGCCAATTTGGTTAGCTCGTTTATCCAACACAAGGAATCTCATCCGGAAATGCGTGGAAGACCGAGGGTTTATTGGGGTTTTATCGGTTAATTTTACTAGCATCAGGGTTCAAATTTTTTACATCACGATAACAGTTCTAACACAAGTTTATAAATTTGATCTAATATCCACAGTTTGAATATAAAAATGTGGCGTAAAATCATTTTTTTTGCGAGGGGCGACGTAACGAACAGACTTAGTGAAGGAATTCAATTAAAGTCACCTGATGGCGTTAGACTGAGCGATGGTCATTCACGACATATTCAGTAATGGTCTGTGCTCCCTCGCCTCAATTTCCATTAAATATTGCAACTGGATAAGATATTAATGTAATCTTAAGTATATTGTTTGGAGATAAATTATGAATATTCATATATGTAGTATAATCCCAAAAGTCCTAGGTATTCAGGCACAAAACTTACAATTCGGAGATAGAGACTTGCTTTAAGTTGCATATCCCAAGTAACCCCGAAATTCCTAGCTATTCCCATTCTGTCATGAGTTAATTAGACACCAAGTTCAGTCAATAAATTATACAATCATTCATGTTTCATGTCTGCCGGTGAGTAAACGGCTTAACACGTTGACTACGTATTGGTACATATGCGTACCACGAAATGTATTTCTCCATGACGTAGTGGTATAGAATTCAGGTTGCCTTAAATCGGCCAAATCCGAGAACAAAAAAGGCCGATAACTCAATATATACTAATTTATTTGTAGGTTCCGCTATTAAAATTCAATTTATTTTCTTTTCGCAGTATTTAAAATTTAATTAAGAAGTACCCCTATCATAAATTTTAGCTGGCCAACGCAATTGAAAAAAACTAAATCACGGAATTTGTCCGGAAAAAATGACCGTCTGGCAACCCTGTTTAAAAACGGTACAAAAAATTAAATAATAGTACAAGATGAAACAACCGTAGTCAACGTGTTAACTACGCATCCCCCATAGCTTGCCTGCAACTTTTGATGCGCCTGAGATGATGTGCGACGATGTGCGTTGATGTGCGATGATGTGCGACGATGTGCGTTGATGTGCGGTGATGTGAGTTGATGCGCGTTGATGTGCATTGATGTGCGATGATGTGCGATGATGTGCGATGATGTGCGATGATGTGCGATGATGTGCGATGATGTGAGTTGATGTGCGATGATGAGCATTGATGTGCGTTGATGNAGCCTCTTATAATCTTTGACTTAGAAGCCTGAGCCGTTTAATAATAAAACATGCATTCATTTGTGAAGGGTTTTTGTGGCAGAGTGACTAGTTAGGATATGAATCTAAGATTGAGCGAGTGATATTAGATAATATTGGAGTTTTATATTGAAGCTTGCGTGATATTAGATTAGTGAGCAATCAAGGAGAGGAAGGCCGTTAATGGCGCAGGCAGAGATACAAATGCAAAGAATTTTATTTCAGTACATTTCTGGCCGGAATTAGTTTTAGGTTTTACAGCAGCATCCACGTACGGAAGCATGTCCCGTGACATGAGCATCCACGTACTGAAGCATGTCCCGTGACATGAGCATCCACGTACTGAAACATGTCCCGTGACATGAGCATCCACGTACTGAAGCATGTCCCGTGACATGAGCATCCACGTACTGAAACATGTCCCGTGACATGAGCATCCACGTACTGAAGCATGTCCCGTGACATGAGCATCCACGTACTGAAACATGTCCCGTGACATGAGCATCCACGTACTGAAGCATGTCCCGTGACATGAGCATCCACGTACTGAAACATGTCCCGTGACATGAGCATCCACGTACTGAAGCATGTCCCGTGACATGAGCATCCACGTACTGAAACATGTCCCGTGACATGAGCATCCACGTACTGAAGCATGTCCCGTGACATGAGCATCCACGTACTGAAACATGTCCCGTGACATGAGCATCCACGTACTGAAGCATGTCCCGTGACATGAGCATCCACGTACTGAAACATGTCCCGTGACATGAGCATCCACGTACTGAAGCATGTCCCGTGACATGAGCATCCACGTACTGAAACATGTCCCGTGACATGAGCATCCACGTACTGAAGCATGTCCCGTGACATGAGCATCCACGTACTGAAACATGTCCCGTGACATGAGCATCCACGTACTGAAGCATGTCCCGTGACATGAGCATCCACGTACTGAAACATGTCCCGTGACATGAGCATCCACGTACTGAAGCATGTCCCGTGACATGAGCATCCACGTACTGAAACATGTCCCGTGACATGAGCATCCACGTACTGAAGCATGTCCCGTGACATGAGCATCCACGTACTGAAACATGTCCCGTGACATGAGCATCCACGTACTGAAGCATGTCCCGTGACATGAGCATCCACGTACTGAAACATGTCCCGTGACATGAGCATCCACGTACTGAAGCATGTCCCGTGACATGAGCATCCACGTACTGAAACATGTCCCGTGACATGAGCATCCACGTACTGAAGCATGTCCCGTGACATGAGCATCCACGTACTGAAACATGTCCCGTGACATGAGCATCCACGTACTGAAGCATGTCCCGTGACATGAGCATCCACGTACTGAAACATGTCCCGTGACATGAGCATCCACGTACTGAAGCATGTCCCGTGACATGAGCATCCACGTACTGAAACATGTCCNTTATAAAGTTTTTTTTTGCAGCGTGTTGCTGCTTCATATCTGTCGCTCCATTTCGTCTTAAATGATTAATGAAGTAATAAATACTAAATTACTGCTCAAGTTTATCATCTTTTGCAGCTCTCTTCAGGTTCAGTTCAGGTTTGGTTCAGGCTCTGTTCAGGCTCAGTTCAGGCTCAGTTCCGGCACATTTCAGGCTCAGTTTGAGCTCACTTTAGGCTCAGTTCAGGTTCAGTTCAGGTTCAGTTCAGGTTCTGTTCAGCCTCACTTTAAGATCAATTCGAGGTTCAGTTCAGGCTCAGTTCAGGTTCAGTTCAGGACAAGTACAGGCTTGATTCGCGGTCAGTGAAGAGTTGGTTTAGGCTCACATTTATATCACTTTCAGAATTCAGTGACAGCCATCAAGGTAGCGGCAATCAACCAGGATATATTCACCCAAATAGGACTATATATATGTTCCTCAATAAATATATATTCAACCCCTGCTGGAATATAAGCGCCCCCCAGTTTTCAAGCGACGCCCCCCCAGAAATTCATCCTCCCAGAAAAATACCATCCTCAACATGGTTATATTCACCCTAACAGAAATACATTTTTCTCAACCTGGATGTATCCACCTTCACAGGAACATCTCTTCTTCATTCAGGATATCACACTGACAGAAATACATATTCCTCAAACTGGATGTATATGGGATGAATATACCTGTGTGTATATATCCCAAACAGTATGGTGTGAACCCTTTCTTCTGTCTTGCCCACGTGCCAAATCAGCAGAAAATGCTCAGCCACAGTAAAAAAACACAACTAACAATTTCTTCATTACCACCTCACAAAAAACGGCAAATAATTGTGTACTTACCATATATTTCCAGGTGCAGGTAAGTCCCAAATCTTTCATATAGAAGGCGGCCGAGAACTTGACAGTTTCCTCGACCGTGACCATCGTTGCATCCCCCGACCTGTGCACACCGTTGTCCAGGCCGAATACGTAGCAGTCGTGCAGGTCGAACGTACCTCCGATGTCGGGCAGGTCAATTCGCCTGTAAAATATGTAAGTGAACTCATAGTAGATACGTCAAACTCTTATCTACCCTAGCACAATTTATGTGCGGGCCTGACTCTCCCAATGTGCTGCCAAGGACTAGGGAAGCGCGTATATCAGCCGCTCATGTCCGCTTCGGCCGGACTTGAAGAGCAACCTAGCTCTAAGACTCTCACTTGTCATCATGCTCTCAGGACACGTTTGTGTCACACTCAGGACACACTTATACGCTCAAGACAAGCTTGTCATACTTTCAGGACACACATGTCACACTCAGGACACTATAAAGTCAGTGATGAGATTCTGACCAGAAGCTGATTTCGATCAGCGCCTATACTTTCAAAAAAAGTTAAGAGATCGTAAGTTCATGAGCAAATCATTGACGGCCTTTCAAGCAAATTCCACCAATCAGGAAAATAAATTAGAGCGTAAGTACTAACGTTCACTTAGAGAGTTTTGAAAGTATGGCCCCAGGTATATAGCCAAGCAGACCCAGAATAACTCTAAGCTGAGTGTAAGGTTATATACTGGCTTACGCAGTATCCTGCATTGTTCCCTCATCTACTTGTTCCCTCATCTACTTGTTCCCTCATCTACTTGTTCCCTCATCTACTTGTTCCTTTATCTACTTACGGAGGCAACAGCTTGTTTAGCTCGAAGAGGACCAGATCGATGTAGTTATTGGCGTTGCCAGGGTCGGCCTTCGCAAGGCGGTCCAATTTAGCCACACAGGTGGTGCTACCCACGCCAGAAATCAGACCCCAGCAACGAGCCCCTCTGTTTGATAAGGCTCGTTAGGCTCCTGCAGGTTATCTAATTTTGGCAATTTTTTACCATTTTTCCTCTAATAAGTTTGGAGAGGCTTTTTCAGTATTGACCTGCATATATTACTTTTATAATAAACGTAGCTGTGTTTCTCCGTTGTGCTTGGCTTTTTAAGGAAGTTTTCCCTACGCAGAGAGTTATCGTCTTCTAGAAATTCTTTCATAATGTGTAACAAGAATTCAAGGCATAGGAACGAGAATTAAAGGTAATTCAGTCAAATTTTATTTGATTTTATCTGCTGTACAAGCAGCGGATTCGAGGTAATCCTCCAAAAACTAGCATCCAGGTCAACTTAATGCGGGCCGAGACTTTGAGTTTTGAGAACACAGACTGAACAAGGAAATACGTATAGTTGAACAAAGGGGATTCGAGTACATTACTGTGAATATTTCAGATTTTCAGTATCACAATAATTCAGGGTGAAGCTCACCTTATTTAAACCAAAATATTTACACACACGTATGCGGTACTGATAAGAAGGCAGTTTAATGGCAATATGCAGGTCTCTATTGTTAAGTTTATACGCGGCCAATAGAGGTGATTGCAAACCGAAGAGATTAAAGTTTGAAGGTCAACACAGTTCCCTAATTTAAAGCACCTTAATCTAAATTAAACATCTTGGCACTAAAGGTAAAGCTAAAGAGTTATGGTAGATTTTAGGATTGAAATATAACCCGCCAATCAAAGTAGATTGTTAACGAAGCTTTAATGAGAACTTAAGGTGCTGGTCAAACACAGGTTAAATATTAAGCTGATATTTCCTTAAGGGGTAACAGCCATTAAGCTCGATGGGTCCGCCAAAATGTTCGTATAATGAGGTGAAAAACGCATGAACCATTTGACTGAAGAGAAAAACAAAACAATTAAGGATTGTGCACAAAAACTAAGGACCTTAATGAAATATTTAAGAAATTATGGTGCGACACAAAGTACCAAGAAATTTAAGTCACCGTCTTTGTTTACTTTAGGATAAGCTATACATGACCATCTGTCTTATTAAGACAGAGCTGTCTCTACTTCTTCATAATAAGCTTCAAGATGTCCGGGTGGGAATTTTTCCCAACATCTTGTCCGTGAGGTTTCACAATAATATTTACTATCAACTCTTATCTTTGCAGCTATTGAATTCGACATATTATTATACACCCCCCACCCATAGTCTCTTGCACACTGTATATTAATATGCATCTGTAAGCCAACACAACACTTTCTTGTCCTGTCATATTCTAATAAGAGTCACATTCTAATAACAATATTAATGAAACTTTAAATTTCCATTCGAACATAACCTTGATTACTACTAGTAACGGTAAATCTTTGAATAAAGTTATTTTTCACTTCTGTTAGATACAATGGTTCACGATAGTTACTGGACCACATTCTGGAAATGCCCTCACCCATCGCATCCTTGGTGTTTCGGACGTAACAGTCCCAGGCCACGCTGGAGGTTAGTCTGACCACTACCCACCATTCTAGTATTTGTTTGATAAACTTTTTCCTCCGAGATCTCCTTAAAGAGCTCATAATGATTTGCCTGTGAAGAATTACCTGTCTAATGTCAACCTCGTTCCTGAACGTGACGATCTGATTCAGCAGGAAATTTCCTAAGGATAGAATGTGAGTCTTGACAAATTTAATTTCTTCTCGCTTATGGACCAGACTTCCGATTTTGGAGTCCAGTGGTCGGTATTGGTTAATTTTCTGGTAAAGATGTCGTTGTCCACTCATTTTATCAACATCTTTACCACAGTCTTTTTTTTTTGTCGTAGTCCACTCTTTAATTGTTCTCTGTGGTCGTCAGAAAAATCCAGGGATGTTGGATGTAGAACTTGGAACGTTGGATGCGGTCAAACTCCAGGGTCTGATAGAAAAAGCAACTAAAGAAATAAACATAAGCTTTAACATCAATTGAAAACACTTATGAAAAAAATAAGACGCGCTCGTGAGTATTAACATTTTGTCTGATGACATCAGCAGCATTAGCGGTATTGCGATTCCTCATGATTCCCTATCTATTTTCTGGTGAACCAATCGGCACTATAACCACAATACCTTAAAATGCCACGCTGAATTAATTCGGACTCTCAGTATGAATACGAACTATTTTAAATAGACCTCGTGATTCTTTGCGAGGCACGCTTCTTGTGTTTGCAAGGAACATCATAAACGTCCCAAATTTAATCTGTTTAGAGAAAAAGTTTTCCTTTGTGCCGTATGTTGGTATTCAATATACCACATGAAATGTAGATAAAAGGTTGTGCTAGCTTGTGATTCTAAATTACACAGAAGAAGATATAAATTTTTGTACGTTCTCTTTGTTCATATTACTGAGAAGAAGCCTGTAGGCTGTATCTCATGATTTTAGCCTCCTAATATTTCTACTGAATTGTTCTTAATGTTGAGCGTATGGGAAAATATGACGGAAAATTCAATCCGAAATTTATCGAAAGACGAGTTATTTTTTATTAATATCATATTATTTGAAGCGCTCCGATATATGCGGTCGAGTATGAAGCTGGAAATGCTTCTTAATTAGCATCAATTGTTCACATTAGGATTGATATTCCACAATTGAATAGTCGATATATATTCAGAAAGTGTTCCCTCATTAATAGAGCTTTAATTAAAAAATTAGACTCACATATTTTCAAATCTCAACTTCATTGCGGCAACTCTAAAAAATTATTTGTTTGGAAAATCCTCTGAAGGAGATACATTTGTCAGGTGTCAACATAAAAATGTAATAGTCGGATAGCGAATTAAAAAATCAAAATCTATATATATTTTACCAAACTGGCGGCAATTCGTGGACCTTTGAAGTAACGGGCTGTTACGCGAGACGCTGCAAGGATGACATGATAAACAATTTCATGACGAGGGATCAGCGTCTCATTTAGCGTAAATACATGAAATGTTTATTTACGCTATTATTATAATATTTGTATTTATTTAAATTTTTAACAACGCACATCTACGAACAATACTCGTTCATTGTTAAACTGATCGCCTCCCGCGACGTTATTTTTGATTTATAACAGTTCTGCAATATCAAAGTTTAGACATACACATAATGCTCAATGCAGGTTTCATTGAAGACCAGAGAGTATTTCTTATTGACAATTTTCTTATTATTTTTCTCGATTCGGCGAATTAAGCTCTTGATAGGAAGTGAAAATCCAAATATCAGGTTTCCAAGGGACATTTTAATATAATGCTCAATTTACACATACACATGATACTCAAATTTTGAATGTCACGTATTTTTAAAATGAATTTAGTTGTGTGGAATTTTACTCACAATGCTTCGAATATTAAAGATAACGTCGTAAATTCCACTGAATTGCAGTATTGCAATATTCTAGTAAATGAAAAACATTTAGTCACTGATAAGAAACATGCATCGGAGAGAGAATCAAACCCTCACCTTGTTGGCAGCATCACATGAAACATGATATTTAATATATATTTGAATAAATATATTTGATATTTATTCATCACTTCATGAAGCATTTAATAAGCAGTCACAAATGTTGTCGCCGTCAGGTGCTGAATTTTAATGACACAAGCTGGTGTCAGAATTCATTTTGGCGATGATGACGGCAAACATCACAAGAAAAGACTATACTTATCACTAATATTTTCCTATTTTCATTTATTTCTCAAAATTATAAAGTTAATAACTACGAACTCTCCACCAAGGAAACCGTTGTCAACGATCCGTGTCTGGATCTGTTGAGGCACACCGTAATTCGGCGTTATATTAAAATAAACTCTAATAACTATATAATTTTTTTTAATATGACATAGAGAGCCTGACAATGAAATAAAGAGAGTAACATATAACATCGTCCCCTAAAAATAATCTCAACTTGCACAAAACAAACGAAAACTGCTATATATTGTAGGGTCAAAGTTAGGGGAAATATAACTTCGATGTTGCCAATTTAATCGTGCTAAAATGTAAAGTAAATAATTAAATTCAATTAATGGTCATCATCTGCTATTGCTTGCATCCCAGTGGAAAGAAGATCTACATAATTGCGATTAATCGCTTTCAAAAAGAACCGTTTCGAAAGTCGATACGAATAGAACAATGTTATACCAACTGAAAATCAGCCACTGTGAGTTGAGAGCTGGCATTTATCATTAAGTGATGTGATATTTGAAATTAAGATGAATTTCTGGAGAGTTTTCTTTGAAACCGAACCCGTCGAACTTTAGGTCCGCCGGTCTTGCAGCAGGTCTTACGGCTGACTTCAGGGAGCCCAATATCATTTCAATTTACAAAACACATTTGGTATCAGATTTCAGCAAATTAGGCGGTAATGCATTAAATCAAAATAATAATACGATCTATTGCTCGAACATGTTGGAAATAAATTCTCAAACTAGCTCTAATGATTTGACTATTTTGCTTATTTTCAAATTTAGCAAATCTTGCAGAGCGATAATAACTGAGTTACTTGCTAATGGTGATAAATAATTGACAGTTACAGCAATGCTTTTATTGACCGATCTTTGGAAAGCTGTTCAAATATACACAGAACTGATAAGCTATTAAAGACATACGTTTTTATGAAAACGTACAAATGGTGGCTTTGTGCAATTGTATACTAGACAAGTATTGTAGATGGAGCTATTGCAATGCGTCTTTAATTAAATATGCTATATAGGAGAGGCTCATGGATTATTTATACAGAACACTTTTGGGTTATAAGGCTTCTTAGTGATAAATTTCTAAGTGGACTGGAAAAAAGTCTTTGACTGGAGTGGACTAGAAAAATTCTTATGTATCGAATTATTATTTTAGAAACTAATCCGTTTATTTCGAAGTTAGAAATTATCTAGTCACATATTGTTGATAACGAATATTAAGATGTAAAGGGTTCATTCGTGCAGACGTCTTCGATGCTTCAAAAATGAATTGTTCAAATGAAACTAATCTAATGTGATTAAATATCTATTTCAAGTTGTTTAAAAAATAGGGACCCGAAATGACGAGTATAGAGTGAACTACTCCATACTCTATATACTCGCACCAGCGTGCAGCACACTAGTGTGGTAGGTGCTGCACGCTGGTGTGGTTGTGGTGCTGCACGCTGGTGTGGTTGTGGTGCTGCACGCTGGTGTGGTTGTGGTGCTGTATCGACCGACGGTATCGACCGATGCAAATAAAAATCTTTTATACATCAGTCTATGAGTCAGCGTCAAATTTACCAGGCGTAAAATAAAGCAAGACAACAGCCGTACAAATGTGCTGGACCTGAACACTTGAGACACGTCAACTTTCTTGGGGTGAACGAACTTCTTATATTGCCGGGGTGAATGAGTCTCTTATATTATATAAGTTTGCAAAATAATCTGGTGCTTATAACATTGAATCACGTTAAATTTCGATCTGGTAATAATGATTAATTATCTTGCTGCCAGTGTTCAAGTTTCACCTATGAAGACCTTGTCAATTTGTCAATGGCAACCATAGAAGTAGAGCCATTGACTCGGTTAATCTACTGCGAATTAAGGATCGCAGCTCGGGGAAAAACACCGGGGGCCGGATTATCAAAAGACCGCACAGCACACGTAGCGACTTATATGGTGCCTAAATACGGTTAAGTAGACGTAACTCGATACAGTGGCACTATAAAAAAATCGGTGGAAAGTTACGTCAAAAAGTTATATGTGGCTTTATGACAACAAAGAGGCTGCGTAAGTTTCGCAACACTTTTAACAGGGAAAGCGAAAGAAAATCATCCTGTCATTAATATAATGGCGAATTAAGTAAGATCTCCCTATACCTAAACAAATTATGTTTAGGCGACCCATTAGTGAATAAATTTCTGTCGTGTTTGTGCCAGGGTCTAATTGGTTTTACATTCGCTATGAAATTGAAAGCAAATGTTAATCTTTATAGTATTACGATCATGCACTAAAATCATATGTGCATTTTATATGCAAAATTATTTAATATTTACCCAGCCAACCGTTTTTCTTAGCTCTAAAGATTCCAGTGTCTTTTTCATTCACTGACTCCAATTTATTCGCTAGACTATGCTTTTTTCACAGCAATATAAATTCTCTAACTTTTACTGAGAATATTCATTTCTAGTTTCTAGGGAATAATATTTGTCGTTCATGTATGCAGATTTGTATCCGCCGATTTTTAATTAATAAATAATTCAAATTGGGTGGAGCTAGAACAATTTTTAGCTTTCTTTTAGTATACAGTCATTAATGTACATATAATTAATTATGATAGTGAAGAAAAATTTTTTATCAAACTTTACTTACAAATGCTAGGTGCTTTTCGCACACCAAATTATTTAAAAATCTTTTTTGTCGATCATCGGGCCCAATTTTTCATGAGTGGTAGTGGACTCGTGTTTCATCATGGAATTGATGATAGTTGAAACCTCTTGGATGGAGTTGCCCCAAACTCCATTTCATGCTGGACACATGTAAGAAAAAAAAATCACAACATACAACATAAAAGTCGCGTTGACAAAAGGGAGATGGTGCCAAAGTCAAATTTTCTCCAGTTAGAACTTTTATAATCCAAACACATAGGGTAAAAATTTCATAATGTATTTATCTGATTAAATGCTTCATTTTACCATGAGGAATAATTTTCTCTTGAAATTTACGCAAAATTCTTGAGAAATCATCTTGCGACAGGCTAATAGGAGGAAAGCAAACTCGTTCAAGAATTGACAGTCAATGACACAAGTCGTCACTCAGCAGCTGCTGCACTTGAATCGCCGCTCATTCCTTCTAACATATAATACTATAACAATATAATAAAATTACCCCATAAAAGGAAATTAACTCAGAATAACTATAGATCGAGCTGTTCCAACAAATTTTTGGTTCATTTCGGTTCACAAAATAGATCTTATCTTTCTTATCTTTAGAAGCCTGGCGACATAATTATAAGTGCTGTGGCGACTTTAGTGACATTGACGGTAGTGGAAGAAATCAATTATGAGAAAGAAGGCAATATTTTGCCATCCAGTACATTTAAATACATTATCACAGAAACCACACTCGTCAATCATGAAATATTGAATCTTTATAAAAAATTGGGAATGAAAGTGAATAAGGCTGAAAAAATGAGTTATTTTCAACTAAAAAAAATGAGAAAGGGTATATGTAAGCTTACCAGCTCATTTATGCTACAATAGCTGTTAACTGCAGTGCATTTCCAGTAACAACCAAAAATCTTATTAATTCATATAAAGTTCGACCACTTGTCAGAGTCTAGACCACATGACCTATATACTACTTATTCAATCAAACAGCTACACGTCGGAGTTGACAATGTTTATTATTTCACTCGCGCTGTACATAATGTCATATGTATAATTAATTAAGGGCATGCTAGTATTTTTGGAATAGTATTTATGGACAAAATTTTTGAGTAAAAGTATCTAAAATAATTTATGACAGCTAAAACTTTTCTAAACGCATAACATTGAAGCATGGAAGACATCGGACTCAGGATATAAATAAAGAATGTACGAGAGCCTCTGGGCTGTTCAGTCAATGTTTGGAAACAACCATTTGCGTACGTAAGTTTGATAATGCCAAAATTCGTACTACTTACACATTACGTAAATTTATGTGCGTGAGTTCAAAAAGTTAGGTGTGCCTGGCGATATTTTGATAATCAAGCCCCAGATGATCAAACAGATGCAGCCTGCCGTCCGGTTCAACATTATTTTCTCGTTCATTACTTTCAAGGAGGGATACAAAATTTCATGAGATGATTTAAAAAGAGATACGAGCCATTAAGATTAAGAGTTTTTTAAATTTTTTATTATTTTCAATCTTGGCTAGGAACTTTAAGTCTGAATATAGTCGACGGATTTAAAGAAATTCAAATTTTCATAATTGTTTCTCGGACGTAACAACCTCAGGCTGGATTGTCGTGCACTACAGATGACATATTGATATATACAGTGGCATTAAAATTTAAAAATAAAGAATAGTCCACAAAAATTCATATCTCTATGGAAAACTTCCAGCTCCATCGCAGTTCGTAAAATCTAGAATTTGAATAGAAAGTTGCAAATTAATACAATTTAAATGCAGAAAACAATTAAAAACCTACAGTTACAAATAATAGAGCACAAAAACTTATCTATTCACAATTTCGAGGGGATAGGAGCTAACAGCTGAATTCAAACTTGACCTAAGTTTAAAATGTACAAGGATTCTAAAATACGAAAATCTGAAGTACCGGAGGTGGAAGCTAACACCCTAAAGTTACTGTCAGAAACAGTGTCGAATGAGGAGGGCGCGATAGCAACTGTCCGGTCCTACAACTCCTGCCCTTATGCTCAGCGACCCTGGAATAAAGATTGCGTGACGTCATCCCGACGTACGCAGATGCCAAAGTGAAGCCACTGGCCATGTATCAGACTGTTCTTGATAAAAGTTGTTCGAGGAACAATGAAAAAATTTTGTTGCAATAAATACAGTTTCCCATAGATGACGGCGAATCCAATTTTTCATATTCATCTGAAATATTGCATAAATTTATTGTGAATTTTGCGTATGAGCCAACTGGCTGTGTCCTGAATTATTGCAATAAATTGAGACAAATTTTTGTATCATTAATTGATCGATTTATGGATCGATTTAGTGTGTTCCGTAATATTGAAAATATTCTCAACTTGCCCCATTTATCTAAACTCAAAAGCCACGTTGACGTAGTCGACAGAGGCTCGGCTTCTTTGTAAAGCACAGCGGCTAGGCATCAAGCGCAGCGAGCGAGTCCAGTAAGCACGCGTTCATACCGGTTGGCTTGACGCGCGTCGGCGTTGAGCTTCCTACTAATCTTTACCTTGTCCTGCTTGGAACATGTGCTTTGAACATGTGTGAACTAATTTGCTTGTCACATAAGTATCCTTTTTAAGCAGAGGATACGAGTGAAAATTCGATTATCACTCCTGACTTCGATAGTGAAATTTAATATACAGTCAGATAATTATTTTTATTTCAAGTCAAAATTTCTGTAAAAGTGGCCTGGTATCTTTCCTACGCAAAAATTAAAGATTAGGCTAAAGAAAGTGGTGCACGTATTTCACGCCTGAAATTTCAAAATAATCGAGTAAGCTGAGCTATCGTTAATATAGCTGAATAATCTCTGAGCTGAGCTATCGTTCGTTATGAATAAATGCAGTTTCTTTCAGCGGCTGTTTACTCGAATGTAGCAGCATGTTCAAATTCAAATAAAATTGTTGATGGAACCATCTAATCATCACGGTGGTAGCATTAACTTCCCTCGTTTGATGAAATTAATATTTGAAATACTTCAATTAAACGTTTTTAAATTACTCGACTGCATGCCATGACCTCTCCGATGGCACAACAGTAGAGGCTCGGCTTCGCGTGGGGGAGATCAGAGTTTGAATCCTGCAGGCAGGGACTTTCTTCAAGTCTATTTCTCACGAGGTATGTGTATGGTACTCGCATAATTTTTTCCTGCTAAATGTCGGACATTGTTACTTGTACTGCTATGGTGGGTTTGCATACGTGGCTCTAAAGGCCCATTCACACTATAGAGGCAACACACGGGTGCCAAGCGCCTCACCGCCCCTCTGTGCACCGTCTACTTGCGCTTCGTTTGAGCAACGAAGCGATCGACGATCTAGCGATTCACAGTCGCCCTGCATCATGCAACACTGGCGCTGCTGCCGCTGGCCCGCTGCGCTCAGTAGACGAATGTCCGTGGAATAGTGAGGTTGTCTGTATACGCTGGTCCTTCACTTTGGCAACTAACGCCACATACAGTGGAAAGAAATAAATATTCGTACACTTGAAAAATCGTATTTTAATGTATGTAAGTACACAAACTTAACAGGAAAAGTGATTTAAATTATGTATAGAGACGCATAGTATTCATTAATACTATCAAAAGAAATTAAATCTCAATGCAACAAAAAACAATGCAACATGTTCACTTTTCGGGTGAAAAAAGTATTCGTACAAAACAATAAATCCGCATTATTTTAATTTAATACTTGGTTGAATACCCTTTATTCAGCTCAACAGATACCAGTCTATTTCTATACGTCTCGACCAATGATTTGCAGATGCTGACTGGTATTTTATAATTCAACCAAGTATTAAATTAAAATAATGCGGATTTATTGTTTTGTACGAATACTTTTTTCACCCGAAAAGTGAAAATGTTGCATTGAGATTTAATTTCTTTTGATAGTATTTTTGAATACTATGCGTCTCTATACATAATTTAAATCACTTTTCCTGTTAAGTTTGTGTACTTACATACATTAAAATACGATTTTTCAAGTGTACGAATATTTATTTCCCCCACTGTATGTTTGGACTCACTCGCTAGTAGAGGCTAATTGATCTTTGTAGAGACCATGAATGCCTGTAGAGTTCAGTCAAAGGAGTATAAGAGTCGAAATGCAAAGGAACAAGCTCTGGTGAAAATAGTTGTAGTTTTATGAAACTTTTGTGTACAAGTCACCATTGACGAGACTCGCAAGAAAATTCATACGTTACGTTCGCAATTCCTTCGTGAAGTGAATTTTATTGTAAATGAATTCCGTTGGATATGAATTCTATCTCAATTCCATCATCCTGCTTCCGGATGAGTGGCATTATTTTCTTAAGCAGACTGTCACACAAGTCCACTGGCAGTCTAGTATAATTTTGAAAGACTAATGCAGTCGCAACTGATAATTCTTTGAAAATTAACTGTGTGATCCCCTCTCTTCCTTCCAACAATTTTTTCACCCAAATACGGCGACGCCTACATCTCTTTACAGTGGCCCACCCGAGAACAATGGCCCACAGCTCAAATTCGGATACATCCATCCTCACTGACGTCTAACTGGCACGAAATATAATTTCTAGAAGAGGCGTTACTGAGGTATAGGAAAATTCATTACATCTAATTAATCCTTTCATGGGAAATCGTAATAGCGATGAGTGTAAAAAATATAAGAGGTATTCGCAGCGAGATAAATCTGACTTGTAAATAATAATACAGTAATTTGAACTAGAAGCCTATCCGAAATGGAACTCATTCTTTTTCAGATGTAAATAAAAGTTTGGAAAATTTGGTACAGGCCATTTTCTAAGCAACCGAGGACTTTTTGATGAGAATAACTTGAGGTGGACCTAATTTTGTCCCCTCATAAATAGACACTTGGAGAGTAGCGAGCTGTTACAAAGGAATTATATCCAATTAATTTGCGTTTGTATAGATAATAGTGTAATGCACTTAGGGCAAATGCTATATCGCTGTACAATAAAGCAAAATTTCTGTGTGTTAAGAATTGCAATAGTGCTAGAGAATTCAAATAAAATATTGGTTTTGTAATGCATTAAGAAGTACAAGAAATGTAACTGTTTGTCTTGTTATAATGCAATACAAAAAATGGCATCAATTTAATTATGATTCGGGGATTATAGACGTACCATTTAATGTATAGATTAGTATCAATTCTGTGAATTCCTTAAACACTTATTATATAAAATAGTTGTCTACGTGATCGAATTACTTTTTTTTAACCTACCTAATTCATAAACTTGTATTATGAGCTTTGACTAATTTTAATCAAATGTGCTGTAATTCGTGGGTAGAAAAGTTAAATTGATGTTTTTTCTGAAATCCACGACATTGGAATTTTAAATTATCTCCAATTAACGTTAAGGTGTGGCAGAAGTAGCGAGCCACTCTTCTTCATGTAGATTATGAATTCGATCATATCCCTTTGATTTTCAGATAAGATAAAAATACTTTGCTCAACCGACGTACGTATTTTATGCGCTGTCTCGCATAATGAGAGATGTGACAATTTATTAAACTATAAAGTTTCCAGATGCCCAGCTATGTTTATTTTAATTTAATTTGTCTATGTGACCATTTCGACGTAATCAAAAAGGCACTCGTAATAAAATTTATGCACCGCGACCGCTCCTCAAAGACAGACGAAGCTCTAGCACAAAACACGAGTTTCACTTTTTCGGTTTAAACTCATGAGAATGGTAAAGGAAACGCTATGGGTGTTATAGTTTTAAGTATTTATTTTTGTCCGCAAGTGATAATGTTGCGTTTCTGTCACTATAGTAAAGCACAGTACGGTGCGGTACGGTACGGGCAGAATCGATACGGTCTGGCCCCACCCGTTCCGATGCGGTGCTGTGCGGTACGGTACGGAGCAATATATATATCATTATACGACGAATTGCAGCCGTTTGTGTTAATTGACTCTAAAATTTACATAACGTCTTCAAAACGTCTAAATTTACGCCACGTCAAAATTTACAATAACAATTATCTTGGGCTTCTAAACCAAAATTGTGATACTTAAATATTCACTGGAACCTAGCAATTTCGCATATTTTCAAACTTGTGCTTGCTGAAGGAGTCAGTAACTTGAAGATATTATATGAAAACTGAATATATTGAGTGTAGACTTCAACAGAAGTTTCCAAGATTTGAAAAATATGCACGTTCCTGAATGGCTTGCCCTTCCATTCCTTTTAAAAAATATAATGAAAGCAGTGAATCTGACTAAAAAATGGAATCTGACTTGTCGTAATGATCTTAAAGCTCAAGCACGGACTACTCTTCCTGCAAATTGCACCCAGCCAGTCAAATTTTAGAGTCNCCACAAGAATGAACATAGGATAATAATGTAAGTGTTCACAGTGAAAACCTGTACGAATAGGCTTCTGTATTCTATGGTTTCAGGCGCCAGCCTGAGCAGGTAACCAGCACGCTGGCAACCTGCTTTCACTGTGTGCGTACCCTTTAAGTTAGAGGTGAATCAGGCATGATTCGGCCATCGGCTACCTAACTGTATTTAGTTGTTATTTAGGAGCTTTTTGCGGGAATCTATTGCCCGATGGGCCGAATCTGCGTAATATAACCGAAAAGAGCAGCTGGTCAAGCTGCTTCATGATAGCCAGGTCAGACTCTGATATTAGAGTGAACCATGACCCTCTCCCATTCATGGAATGGCGTACACTACTGCGTTTGTTAATTCAAACGATGAATCAAAGTAAGAATTGATTTAACAATTTTTTTGAACTTGTGCGATATTTAAAAAATTTTTTCTCCCCAATAGGGTGAATTTTTTTAATATGCTTTATTCATAAACCAGAGGTTGCTGAGGGCATGGAAACATGACTAATTGGTGCAAGAGGAGAAACACGCTTAATAAAGAGTACGTGATAGTAAGAAAAAATCAAAGCCAGGAGCTCTATGAGATAATTTCATATCCTTATCTTAACATAAATAACTGATGAGCAAGCTGTTAATTGGCAGCACCGGCAACAGCTAAACGTCCGGTTTTGTCGTCAGGGCCTACAAGTTTTATGACTGATTCATATTAATGCGATTTTGGGATTGCACTGCTTGACATTGCGATACCAGTGCATTGCCTGCTAACAGGCACTGTGTAATGCTCATTCGGTTATACAAAGGAGGTCTACAAAATATGAATACTTTCAGGTCAACATGATATTGTGGTGCGCATAATGGCCGATTTTGCCCAAGCATTTCACTACTATTTTGCCCAGACACTTTTTATTTATTGGTTCAGACGACATCGATAAAAATACCTAATCAACTTTTACGGTTCTTATTTCACAGTTACTTTATTGTATTCGCAACACACAATTTGTTTCAAAACAGGTTTAATTTTTACCCTGGTTTAGGGTAATCCTGTGAGAGGACGCAGATGCTGACGACCTGACGTTTTAGCGCCGGCGGCAATGCAAGTGTTTCTTGTGTAGATTAGGTGTCGAACGATACACGCTGCTCATTTCAAACGTGTAATCGTGCCACGAAAAGAGAAATATGTGACTTGAAATTAATTATCAGGTTTAAAAGCTAAACATGTTAATTCTGAACTTTGTTAGCAAAAAAAATTTCCAATATTACTGTGCAGTGTGCAAAGCTTAACAAAGTAAGTTCTCTGGAAAACACGACTCCGGTTTAGCGGCTCGCAACTAACGATTCAAGAACACACGGTTGAGCTTCCACGATTTTGACAGTAGTGGAAATTGCGGAACTTGAGGTATATGTTGGCATGAGCGTGTTATTTTAGCTGCTCGTGTTCCTATGCCTTTGGTTCTAGATTTTCTGGTTCATCAAGATAGCTGGATCAAACTGTGGACCGGAAAACAGAGCATTGGTAACAGTCGACTGTTAGATGCGTAGTTAGGTTGACCCTGCAGTCTTCACCGCCAAGCCATTGCAAGCGAATTTAAGCATTTAAAACATTGATGCCGGGTGTGTTTGTAGGTAACTGCTTCGCTGAACGGCACTTACTAGTGACGTATCGTGAAATAACAAATTGTTACTTAATTATATGCTGGTTGGTATATGCCCGCATGCGTGCTGAAATGGAATGCAAGCGGGTCTCCCTTTGAATCGCATCACCGCCAACAATACGTACATAATGATAATATTATTAGTCATTCCATCCCTGGAAATAGAGAAATTAGTTACCACAATTAAGCCGCACCGTGTTGAAATGGCTCATACATATCAATTTCACGCATTGAAATTTACCCTTGTTGATCCACTGCCTGTTGTTTGTGAATATTTTGGTAGAACATTGAGGACTGATAATTGCGGGAGGAATGTTCGGTACTGGTGTACATGTGGTAGAATGCTTGGTAATGGTGAATGTCAGAGATTGCATGGTACTGGTGTTATATGAGAGAACGCTCGACCCTGGGTTATGTGATAGAATATTTTGCACTGGTGTATATAAGAACAGAGGTGGACGTTTCTTACTCTGGAATAGAGAAGAATGTTTGGTACTGGTGAATGGGGTAGAATCGAGTATTGCAAAAGACAATGTATGCAATGAAACGCCCCCTCCCTCCTCCCAATATAATAGGGGAAGAGAGGGGCATTTTTTAACACACTTTTCAGATTCGGCCGTGTCAGTCCCGAATGTATGAGGTGCCAAATACGCGCTCCCCGCACTCGCCCCACGGTTGTCAGGGAATAGACCTTATTATAATCAGGCGATTATTTTGCTCGTACAATCAGAGCGTAAAGCGAATATAGAGCCGCTAATTTACGCTCATATCGAGCTTGAGGCGTCCATAATTCAGAAGCTGACCACTCCCCTAAATTTTGATAGGGCATGTCAATTACTGCCCATAAATATCCCGATTTATAAACCAAAACAGAAGATTTTTTTGTTCACAACTTCACACATCGTTGAAGAAAATTTTTTCCATGCGAATGCGATTATTACAGAGCAGAGAAATAAACTAAACTTACCAGGTATTCAACAGTAGCCATAACGATTTGCGGTTGAAATTTGCTAATTTTAAACCCAATGTCAATAAACTTACTGACTCTCATCATACTTAGTCATCACATTAAAATTAAGTATTCGATAAATAATTAAGGTTCGAATTTTTAAGAATTCGGGTTTGAGAAAAAAATCGTTATATTTGCAATTTTTCACCATAATTTCACCTAGCCTTCCATAGTTGAATTTTCATACATTTTTAAACGAAAAACATTTTATGATTCTTAAACGATTAAAATTTTACAGCTTTTTTACTTCGTGTTTTCATCTTGTATCAGTGAAGACTGACTTTTACCCTTAAAATATATCTTCAAACATTGTATAGGGTTCATCATAAGCTGCGTTTGCTTTTTATCTCTCTGGCAATTCTTATTTATGATAATCAAAAATGTCAAGAGATCGACTAGCAAAAAAGTTGTCGATCCCTGGCCTAAAGCATGTATGTGACGGAAGGCTTGTAACGTCACTAAGCGCATGCGACCAGGAGAGGTCATTGCCTGTGAAGGTGACCAGTTAGGCAGCTGACTGTGCGTCTATATTTACTTATATGTTTATTCCTTAGAATACAAACACAAAAATTTGATCATTTAGAGAACATAGAATATAATGGGCCGAGTGGAATAATACGAGTTAATAATATAATAGGGCGAGTGAGATAATACGAGTATATAATATAATAGGGCGAGTGGG
>NW_025946675.1:0-18026 GCF_000764305.2 Hyalella azteca | reverse complement strand
TTTATGGTAATATTGTATCCTATTACAATATTTTATTATTGTATTAGTTAAAATATTTATTATGTATTAATAATATGTATTAGTTAAAATATTGTATGTAATATTGTATCCTGGTTATTTATTGTATCCTAAAAACTAGGATACAATATTACCATAAAAATGTTCTTCTTTTAAATAAAACAAGTTTCAACTTCATAACGTTCTTAGTTTTTTATTTATTAACAAATTAAAAGGGTCAGTCAATTCTGGTTCACCCTGTATATATATAAAGTTATATAACATATATATCTCTATATAGAACGTTATTCATGTATATCCATATGCACTACCAACCGATCTCGAAATAAAAGCTATTAAAAACTCACGACAATACGGGATATTTTTCTCTGAATTTAAAACAACAGGCCACTAAAAACGTATATTATTTAAACATAAATATGAACAATCAATATTTATTTCATATTCATACGTCCCGAACGAACAAGAAATTGGATAATGATCACGTGAATATCTTAGTCTAAATAAATACTTTATTCTGAGTTTAATAGATTAAATCTGACATAAACATTTTTAAACTATAATAATGCATAATAATATTATAATAATAATAAATAATAATAATGCGCGTTTCGGCTCAATTAGAGCCTTGGAAATATTAAAATCAAAATTAAAAATACATAATCAATTTATGTTAAAAGGGCATTATTTTCTCTTAAATTTTGAGCTAAAATAATGTGTATTTTGGCTAAATTTGTGTGTTAAAAATATTATTATGTAGATTTCAGTGTTCGACTCATTAAACGAACGAACAAAAAAATGACGCTAATCAGTAAACATGAGGAAGCAAAATGGGAGATTTGGATACCACTAATAAAATAAATAATATTTAATAAAATAAAAAATATAATCGTCTGGAAATGATATATGTCCCTGGATATCATTTACATAAAATTCATTATAATGCAAATGTAATAACAATCCCAGTACAATTCAGGGTAATCCTAGTAATTCAGGGCAACAAATATGCTGCCGATTACTACGGTAGAATTATTTATATTTTATTAAGATTTTTCACCCCGTAAATCAACTGATCACTTGGGGCTCAATAATTCAGAAGAAATGCTATACGGCAATTTAAATATTGCTTTTTCACTCTACGAGCTAAAGTTGAGCCCATACCGCCACTACTGAGCATGTGCGACTTTGTCTTGATTCGAAGCATAACTACACTATTCACATCTCCCGTGACTTCGTCGCTGGCTATAATTTAAATCAAACTTTTTATTTGCTTTCAGTGGCTGCACCGAAGTGAAGAAAACTTTTACGTGTAACAGCCTATTTAAAAATTATCACTATGAGCCTCATTTGTTATTTTTCGGTGATGTATTTCGAGGTTAAGCTGACCTGTAGCGACATTGAATGGAATTTGCTTCTCCATTACCATTTATATATAATCTAGTACTGAGTTCCAAGAAGCAGCAGTTGGTTTTAGGGACATGCTTGCATTTACCTGCAGTTATATTTTTGACGAGGTAAACTGCAACATAATTTACGCGTTCCATTTTATAAAATTTATTTACCCGATGATCAAAGTTCAGAGTATCAGGATTGGAGCACAGAGGTGCGGGTTCAATCCCAGCTCTGTGTTTCAGGTCAGAATCGGCGAGGAGGCCGAACGGTTCAGCAAAGCAAAATTAGAGCATTGAGTTGTGTGTTCAAGACCGCAACAAGCTGTAATTATTCCTGGATGTTAATAATCGGCGACAGACGTACGGCCTAATAAACGCTATGTTGGTATAAGATAGCAGAATAAGCTTGTTTTAACACGTGGGCAAATGTCCAGGCAATTCATTGATTTAAATTTCCAGGATCGAACAACATTTTTTCAGATGTCGTTGGTTGATAAAAATGCAGGTTCAAGGAAGTAATTTTAATTTATTAACGACGTTTCGAATGTAACAACATTCATTCACAAGTTATATTAGGCATTGAATACAGAAATCTTGGTGAACATAGTGCATGGTATATACGTATACTAGTGGTACATATACCTTCTGACACACTGTTTTAATTTACCATATGCCTAGAATGCATGCTGGCGGACAAAACAGTTTAAAGCCATTGCGCAAAATCTAAAATAACGCGATTGAATACGATAAATTGTTAGTGCGATATTCGCTATAATTTCTTATGACATTTATATATTTAATTTGAATATATTCTATTGCTTATAATATATTATATTTATTACAATATATTCTTTTGATAACACAGAAATAATTAAGCGGTTTATATATAATTATATTTTCGTACAACCGCTGGCGAGCCAATGGCCGTGATCAGAGAATACGCTAGTCTACGCTCGAAACTATCATAAAAAATTTAACTGCGTATTTCCATGGATAACTAATAATGAATTCAGTTGACGTAAGTATATGACAGGGCAGCCTTCATTTTTTTCAATTTCAGACTAAACCTTCATCTCCGTAGCTGACTTATGAAATAAGATAGAATAAAATTCGATAGCGACGGAATTTTGCTTAGAATTAATACGTTATTGACGCAATATAACTTGTTATGTGCTCAGTTGGGCATTTTACACTTTGTTTGTATCACCCATGAAATTATTCCAGTGAATTTCATCGTATGTGAATGAATTTTGATCGTTTGATGAAATTTGGTGTTAAATTCTATGATAAAAAAAATATTTACAATGAAATATAGTGCGATTATGCTACAAAAAAAGAATTTGAGAATTATAAAACATTCCTACATTTTCATGAAGTAATTTTGTTCAAAATATCATGCGATAACCGTGGTCCCTGACATCTTAGTTCACTACATTCAAAATCTATGGTTGATATCCTAAAATTTTGGAACCTCTAATAGGTGTTATGCGGTCAATATGAATGCATGTAAAGTGATAAAAAAAACTACTGCATGCCACTCGTCATTCATGTCCATGGATTATGAATGGTTGATGAGGGCAGTAATTTTTTTCAATAAAGATTTTTCAATAAAGAAGGCAGTAAAGATGGCATGCAGCGCTCGCTGTCATTAGGCCAAACTAGAGAGATTTCAGCCCCCCAAAATAATTCCTTAGCATATAAACAGAAACAATATTACGTTTAGCAATCAAAATTACTATTATTTGTATTACCAACACAATGCCGTCAAATTTATTGCAATGTGTCCTGAATAATTACACTACTTCATGTGTTTGTTATTGTACTGAAGATGTTACGAGTTGTTGGTGAAATTGAACTTATGCTTAATTCCTGCACATCTCCTGGGGGCTTAGTTCCCCAAAAAATATAGCCACATAAAAAAATAATCTAAAATTACTCTGAAAATAATTCCAACAAATGTTTCCACCAAAAATCAGCGTTCGACTCATTGAACGAACAAACAAAACTATAATGCTAACGAATCATAGGCAGTCTCTGGTCTACTACAATCTAAATTGCATGAAAAATCAACCCCCATTTTCCAACGCATGTGTTTCGTCTTCATTCTCAATAAACAGCCATGGTCCTATTTCTTCAGTGCCGACATTTCTATTCTATTTATTCTAACAGTTGATCTCATCTCCTATGCGTTGAATTTAATTTGTCTCTTTTCTACGGTGTTGTGTTGTGGCAGAGTCGCTCTCAGTCGCGATGTTGCAATAGCGCATCATAACTGCTGGCGACCCACTCGCCATAACTATGGTACGGCGTGCTATTTCTTCAATATTTTCAATATATGGCATCATCTGAAGAAGAATAGTTCATGAAAAGTAATGTAGAATAATACTTGTTGATTATTTTACATTTTAATAATAATATTATTAGAATTGAAATATTATCTAATATTTCAATTTTTTATATCGGTAAAAATTGTGCAGGTGCACATAAGTTTAAAACAGTTGAACAAAATTTAAAATGTGAACTCGATTAAACACGATAAATTGTTAATGCAATATTCGCTGTAATTTCTTTCGGCATTATCGCCCAAATATTTAATTTGAATATAATTTATTAATGCCAAACACCGTGATCAGGGAATACTTTAGTCTGAGCTCGCAATTGTCTTAGAAAGTTCAACTGCATATTCCTATAGGCAACTAAAAAATAATTCAGTTGGCAGACATTGTGTCATGGCAACCTCCATTTGTTCAATTTTAGACTCGCCTTCCAAATTCCGTAGCTCACTTATGATATAATAAAGAAATAAATTTAATAGAAACGAAAGTTTGCTGAGAATTACCACGTTATTACCGCAATAAAACATTTTATGTGCTTGCACTAAGGTTGTTGTTTTTTGTTTTTGTCACCCTCAAAATTAATCGCGTAGACTTTACAATATTCAAGAAAATTTGCATCATATAACGAAATTTAATGTTTAATTTCAAATTTAAAAAAATTGTTTCCAATACAATAAAGTTTGATTATGTATAAAACGGATAATTTGAGAATAAACAGTTCTCTAGAATTTTCCTGAAGTTTTTAAATTCAAAATTTTGTTCGGTCAGCGTGGCCCAGAGCAGAGTTCATCTTATAGTTAACCTAAAATTCGTCAAATTTTGGAGCCTCTATGAGGTGCTAAGCTGTTATTATGAATGCATGTTGAGAGACCGACAACGGCTACGCTTCACATTCCTGTCCATTAATTATTAATGGTTCATGGGCGGCAGTAATTATGTTCAGAATCGGCGACAGGCCTATGACCTAATAAACGCTGACACCGCTATTATTATTATTACATGCATTCCTGATCACCGCTTATCACCTCTCAGAGGCTCCAGAATTCGTTGAATGTTTAGCTATCTACTGCTCTGGGCCACAGTCACCGGATGATGTTCTCAACAAGAATAGTTCAGGAAAATATAGGAATCAATTTTATTCTCAAATTACTTTTTTGTAGGATTATTGAATGATATTTGGTTGAAGATAATTTTTTACAATATAGAATTTTACATTAAATTTCGCTATATGATGAAAATTTGCTCAAATGCTGCAAAATCTAAATGAGTAATTTTATGGGTATATAAAGAAAAAGTAAATACGCTCATGCTAGCGCGCAAATTTCCTATTGCTTTAATAACGTGTTAATTCTACGCAAACTTCCGTCTCTATTAAATTCATTACTTTATTCGTCAACTACGAAGATGGACGCAGAGTCTGAAATTGAACAAATAAAGGTTCCCGTGATATATACTTTTGCTAATAAATTATTTTTCAGTTATCCATAGGAAGATGAAGTTGAATTTTCTATGACAGTTTCGATCTCAGACTAAAGTATTCCCTGATCGCGGCTATTGGCTTTGGGGCGGTTGTACAAATTTCTAAACCGCTTAATTATGTCTGTGTTATCAATAGAATATATTCAAATTATATATTTTCGGGCGATAATGTATGCAGGAAATTACAGTGAATATCGCATTAACAATTTATCACATTCAATCGCGTTTATATTGAAGTTTTTGTACAATTGTTTTCAACTGTTATGTGCACCTGCATAATTTTTACCTATTTTCAGATTTAACTTGCCTACTCAGGGAGCGGGGCCAAGCAACCAGCCCAACAATGACGATCTTTCATATCTATATATATAAACTATATATCTATATAAACTATAAGCTAAAAAAACTGCGCTGCAACTTCTCCACGCGACAAAATTTCTTCTCGCTTCGAATCACCGACATGTGGAACAGCCTCCCCGATGACATCGTTGGCGCTCCAAGTATGAACGCGTTCAAGAACAGACTAGATAAAGCTATGGAAAAATATATGTTCAATATCGAACCCGGTGGAAGTCTAGTAGCTACTTCAAACTATCGTCAGTCATGAAAAGATCCGGTCAAATGACACGAGTTTAGATCTTCTGTGAACAAGGCACGAAAAGGAAAAGAATCGGCGACAGGCCACATCAGGCCTACACTTCAGCGCCGACATCACTATGTTATGTTATCTCCATGACCATCACTATGTCATCTTCAAGAAACATCGACATAAGAACAAGAAAGAAGCTAACCGTTTAGAGGACACTGTAACATTTGCTGTGATCAGACTCGGCATGTCAATTCCAAGGTGAATAAAATACAATTAAAATACTCTACTCTATTCAATAAAAATATTCATTTAATTAAGTGCGTCAGCATGTCATCTCGAGCTCTACATCTACGACATAACTTAACTCGGAACACGCGAGCCCTGGAGAATAAAAAAAGACCTAACTGAAAAACTTATGTTTTTTTGGAAGTGATTAACCGAAAATTCAAGCAGCGGCGGTATGAACCTAAGCAGGAACGAAGGTCAATTCATTAGATAGAATAGAATAGAATAGAATAGAATAGAATAGAATAGAATAGAATAGAATAGAAGTGTCGGCACTGAAGAAATAGGCCCATGGCCTGTTGCCGATTCTTGTTCATAGAATATAATAGAAGTGTCGGCACTGAAGAAATAGGCCCATGGCCTGTTGCCGATTCTTGAATTTTTCGTGACTTGATTCACAAGGGACCCGGCCTTTGGAACCCGATCTTTCCATAGCTGACGATTGATTAGATTAGATTGAAGAAAGTTGATTAATTAGATGGATTAGATTGAAGTTGATTGATTAGATGGAAAGAATAAAATTACAAAAATTGCAGGGTCGACGCTGAAAAATATCCCTCCTTTATTTCCAACACAGAAAAAATTCGATTTTTCAGAAACGTTACCACGGAAGTTTCGTTCAATTAAACGCAAATAAAGTAATGTGACAGTTCAGAGTACAATTTCTAAACACAAAAGCAAGTTAACTAATCACTTAAATCATCATTTAAATAGTTTCATGTTCAAATTTAAAACGTAGCGATAGTGCTAAGTTTCATTTGATAAGAACCAGCAAGTTGACAGCGTCAATCGAGTTAAAAATCACAAAACTTGTACATGATTTTTTTTAAGTAAAGATATCATATTCATTTGAAACAATCTTGTTTTTGTACATTTTAATGGTACAAAGATGGAAAAGAAAAAAAGGATACACATAATGGAAAATAAGATTCATTCGTGCCACCTAAAAAAAATTTATATCTTAAAGTTTTAGTAAAGTAAAGTTAAAGTAGCAAAAATTTACATCTTAAAGTAAACCCTGCAACACGTTATTGTTAAGAGATTTCTACCGAGGCAAAAAAATAACACAAATTAATATGGTTAAGACAGAGATTGCCAGGTCTCGAGTCAGAGAATAGTGACAGAGAATAGTGCAGATGGATAGTGACAGAGAATAGTGACAGAGAATAGTGACAGAGAATAGTGCAGATCTCAGAGACGATTCATTATTAAGATATGGTATACCTGGTATATGGTACGTGTATATGGTATAAGATATGGTATACCTGGTATATGGTATAAGATATGGTATACAATGAAAGTTTGGACGGCAGATACGTAATATCTCGGAAGACCAGCCTTAATTTTTAGTTGAATTAGAAGAAAAAAAAACTTCACTGAAACGAAGCTACGAAAAATTGAACGAAATTACATGAATCGTTCGAGACATGTTATACTGAGAGACGGATTTGAACTATAAACCAAACTCAATTTCTTTGAACTATAAGTCACCAAACTCAATTTCTCTTTTTTTTGAAGCCGTAGCCATAGGCTCAAAATTTCTAAACATGAAAGATAATTTGCAACGTAGCAACTAGAAATCATCTGACTATTGTTTCGTTGCTACGAAATGACGTTACTTGGGCACAGAAAAGTTAATCATATTAATATAATAATATTAATATATTGATATATGATAATATATATATTATAATATATATAATATTAATATTAATCACAGAACTTAAGTAAGACAAGTTAAGTTGCAAATCTGGCACTAGAGTTTGAGGAAGTCTTGTAAAACTAACGCAATTATAGTTCAGGCTATTAGTTGAAATATGTCACGAGTGAAATTGTTATAAATGATATACATTATAATATGAATTGAACAATATATATAATAATATATAGTATATATAGTATAGTATATAATATATAAATGATATACATTATAATATGAATTGAACAATAAACACACACATTGAAGCATTGTTAAGGCAAGAATTGGGTTTACATTTCGATATTTAAGAAAATTTTTACAACGTCCGCATGTTACAACGTCCGCATGTTACAACGTCCGCATGTTACAACGTCTACCAAACTCAATTTCTTTGAACTATAAATCACCAAACTCAATTTCTTTGAACTATAAACCAAACTCAATTTTTCTCTTTTTTTTTTTTGAAGCCGTAGCTATAGTCTCAAAATTTCTAAACATGAAAGATAATTTGCAACGTAGCAACTAGAAATGATCTGACTATTGTTTCGTTGCTACGAAATTACGTTACTTTGGCACAGAAAAGTTAATCATATTAATATAATAATATTAATATATTGATATATAATAATATATATTATAACATATATAATATTAATATTAATCACAGAACTTAAGTTAAGTAAGACAAGTCTGGCACTAGAGTTTGAGGAAGTCTTCTAAAACTGACGCAAATATAGTTCAGGCTATTAGTTGATATACGCTCACGAATGAAATTGTTATAAATAATATACATTATAATATGAATTGAACAACATACACACACATTGAAGCATTGTTAAGGCAAGAATTGTGTGTACATTTCGATATATAAGAAAATTTTAGCCCCTATTAATTCACGAATGTCCCATCTACTAACACTTGAAAAAATTCTCGGGATTCCATTGTAATTGTGTTAGATAGCTACGAAGTAAGTTCTCTTACATGTACAGCTATACTTCCATGAGTATACAGCTAAACTATCATACGTGTAGCTATACAGCGTATGACACGAGTATACAGCTATACTTGTCATGCATGTAGCTATACAGCGTATGACACGAGTATACAGCTTGTCATACGTGTAGCTATACAGCGTATGACATGAGTATACAGCTATACTATCATACGTGTAGCTATACAGCGTATGACACGAGTATACAGCTATACTATCATACGTGTAGCTATACAGCGTATGACATGAGTATACAGCTATACTTCTGAGTATACAGTCACACAACCAGAAATATAAAGCTACACATTTTTTATGGAAGCTCAAGCTCTTAAGACCATGAACCAGGGGCTCCATGACAGCCTCCTGCTAGGGAACATCGTGGCCGAAGTCCAGCCTTACTGAACCGTTGTCCGCATGTCACAACGTCCGCATGTTACAACATGTCTCTTAAAAATACCGTATGAAATAACAATTCATTATGACTTATACGAAGGAAGTTAAGACAGTTTAATTGATAGGAAATATGTAGTAAACATGTGAGAGAAAACCTATGATTTTGATGAGAGGAACGATTTTTGATGACGATTTTTTTTTCAAAAATAGACCTTTAAAAAAAAGGTTTAAAAAGGGAGAAAACCTTTGATTTTGATGAGTTTCTACGAAGACCTTAGTTGACATGCAGCACGAGGGGGTCGTCGTGGTCCAGTCTCTGAGAGGGGAATCTCCAGTCTCTGTGAGGGTAATCTCCAGTCTCTGAGAGGGGAATCTCCAGTCTCTGTGAGGGGAATCTCCAGTCTCTGTGAGGGGAATCTCCAGTCTCTGTGAGGGGAATCTCCAGTCTCTGTGAGGGGAACTTCAGCGCCTGAGGGGAGCCTGGACCAGCTCTTCTTCAGCGCCTGAGGGGAGCCTGGACCAGCTCTTCTTCAGTGCCTGAGGGGAGCCTGAACCAGCCCTTCTTCAGCGCCTGAGGGGAGCCTGAAAATATATAGTATACATAGAAGCCTGGACATATATAGTATACATAGAAGTAGACAGCTATACTTGTCATACATATAGCTATACAGCGTATGACACGAGAATACAGCTATACTTCTATGAGTATACAGCTATACTTGTCATACGTATAGCTATACGAATAAAAAATAATTTCAATGAAATACATAAGCTTCATGCATATATGAAAAACTAGGACTTACATTTCAAGTAAAAGCAATGGGTACGATGAAAACATGAAGTGCAACCAACAGATGCTTTATGATATAAATACATATGATAAATTACGATTAGGTTGCTTTTGTGAAATATTTGTGAAATATTTTGAAATAAATTAAGTTGCTTTTGTTTCTCATGAACAAGAGGCACAGGCAGGAGGAACCATGAGTGTCCATAGCGCCAGACATGATGTAGCAGACTCAGCATGCAGACGCCGCAGCCAGCCGCACAACACCACCAGTAGAAACTCACCTTGGCAATGCTCTCCAGCTCACTGAAACCATATTTTCATGCTTAATACATAAAATTACTGCAAAAAAAGCCAAATTATCCAGATAAAAAAGCAGTCAATGGCAAACATTTTTTCAAAGAAATTTTGCCGAATGGAGCCTGGACCAGCTCTTCTTCAGCGCCTGAGGGGAGCCTGGACATATATAGTACAGGTATACATAGAAGTATACAGCTCTACTCCTATGAGTATATAGCTATACTTGTCATATGTATAGCTATACAGCATATGACATGAGTACCTATACAGCTATAGTTCTATGAGTATACAGCCATATTGTTTGTCATACGTATAGCTATATGAATAAAAAATAATTTCAATGAAATACGTAAGCATCACACATATATGAAAAACTAGGACTTACATTTCAAGTAAAAGCAATGGGTATGATGAAAACATGAAGTGCAATCAACAGATGCTTTACGATATAAATACATACGATAAATTACGATTAGGTTGCTTTTGTGAAATATTTGTGAAATATTTTGAAATAAATTAAGTGCACAGGCAGGAGGAACCATGAGTGTCCATAGCGCCAGACATGATGTAGCAGACTCAGCATGCAGACACCGCAGCCAGTCGCACAACACCACCAGTAGAAACTCACCTTGGCGCTATGGAGTTTCTATAGTTTCTATATATATAATATCCTTCTGCTCCACTGTATTTTGAGTTTATATTAGTGGATTATTTCCTGGCAGCGGATTAGTATATTACAGCTGGTTAACCTCCAAAAGCAGCTTTGTGTATGAATAACAACAGTTAATATACAAATATATATCCAACAACAATATATTAATAATATCCAACAACTTTTAATATATATCCAAATACCTATTAACCATGTTCATCATTTTCTTCCTGGCATCAGGATCCATCCAGCAGTTTACCTTCCTCTGAACGCTAACATTCGTCCGCTCTCTATCTCACTGAAACCATATTTCCATGCTTAATACATAAAATTACTGCAAAAAAAGCCAAATTATCCAGATAAAAAANTGAATTTTAGCTTACAATCACAATGATAAAAAGTGGATGCAACTATTTCCTTTCATTAGAGTTAACACAACCACTTAATTGTATCTATAATATTTAATAATGTACATAAAACT
Source organism: Hyalella azteca (assembly GCF_000764305.2). Taxonomy (NCBI): domain Eukaryota; kingdom Metazoa; phylum Arthropoda; class Malacostraca; order Amphipoda; family Hyalellidae; genus Hyalella; species Hyalella azteca. Next base: position 6,625 of record NW_025946675.1, on the reverse strand, counting down.
TACAGACCAGTCATGAGTACAGCAATGATGACAAAATCAACAGAACCCCAGAAAAGAGCAGAAGATGATAACTTGGATGCAGACTTGTGAGCCAAAGCCTGCCAGACAATGCTGTCCTGGCCATAAGAGCCATCATAATTAGAACATTAATGGTAAATTATTGCAAGTATTAATTGAGTGAATTGGGTTTCGCAATAAGGTACTTAGAGCTTAAATTTAAGATATTTCGTGGCCAACTTAAATATTCCAGTGGTTTACAACGATTTCAATTGAAAAAATATACTTTAAGTTACGTGGCATTCGAATGTAATGTAGCCTGGTAGTTTGATTAAATTAGGACGCCCACACCCCCAGATATTGTTGTCAAACTCCTATCCATTACAATTCTGAAAAAAAAGAGTATTTAATCAACTTATATAAATAAACAACTTCTCAATTTGAAATAAAAATGTATAAATTATCTTATAGCTATATTATTAAAGCTCATACATTGATAAAGACTGTAAAGTTTGGCACAACATATATTGAGGACACTGTAGCAGGTGTCTCCATAAATTGCAATTTACAATCAATATAGCAATGCATGATGATAGGCCAAGATATATGTGCATTACGATCAATATGGATAATGCATGATGATTGGCACAGACTTACATGCATTAGGATTGCTACAAGTGACAGATACAAGCAATCAAAACAAGCAAGAGATCAATGCTGTTGATTGTTGATTGTTGTTTTGATGATTGATCAATGGCACTGTTGATCAATCTTGTGGCGACAGAAGCTCGCTGCCACTCACGCTGCCACTCACGCTGCCACTCACGCTGCCACTCACGCTGCCACTCACGCTTGGCAGCACAGCCCGCATGCTGATCACCACGCCTGCCATGAACCACAGGTAAATTCACCACCAACTTCACTTACTTGTAAAGACCAGACAAAATTTTGGATGGGTTAACCCACATTCAAATTTATCAACTTAAAAAATCAAACAATGCCCTGAACCTGCTACGAAACATAGGTCAACTCGCCACCGAATTTGCGCGCTAAGACCAGACAAAATTTGGATGGATTAACCATCCTAGAAATTTATCAACTCAAGAAATCAGAAAATTCTTTGAATAGAGAATATGAGCACTAAATGAATTACAGCTACTCTGTCATAACCATACACTCAAATGGAGTATAAAAATAACTAATAATTGAGGCGAAATTTTTGCATCACTAACCATTTTATGATAAGAGCTATTAAAATTGTGAATTCCTAGATATTTATCATCAGTGAGAGAAAAGACTAATACTACGTATATCAAAAACCAATAGCCATAGGTACCAAGTTTATCGCGAATTTAAGAGCAAAGAAAACAACCAAAAAATTTACTTTTTTCACAGGAACATTCTCACAAATAATTAAGATAAATTTTACTGCCAGTTTTCTTGCTAATATATACGTAGTTAATTTCAGTTGTAAGCACTGAAATGATATTGATCATAATATCATTTAATAATGAATTGTTATAGATATAGAACTATTATAGAATTATATATATAATTTAATGTAATTATTAAAGACAATAACCGAGCAGCATGATGAGCCAACCCAGTTGAACAGGAATGCAGTTCATTCTTTAGACAGTACTTTTGTGTATCAAAATCTTGAAGCCATGATTCAGTCAATAAATTTATTGATTGAAATAATGAAATGAAAGACAATTTCATTATTTCAAACAAAACACAATACAATACAATACACAAATCAATACAATACACAATACAATTTCAAACAATATGAGTGACAAAACAAATACAAAACAATTGGACAACAAGAGGTTACTAAAAATAAGCAGCAAGAAGTAAAATTTGAATTATTGTGTCCTTTACATCAAGTGGTGAAGAAAAAGTGGATTACTTTACAGTGTGAGGAGGCATGAGAATGTGGTCCGATTCCAGTTGAGCCTCCACAGCTTTGATGCGCTGCACTTCCTCATACGAAGGGGGTTCTAGCCTCTAGGCCTGCTAGATCTCCACCCAATCCAGCTCCTGGCCAAAACATTCAATAATAATTAAAATGAAACAATGCTAAGAAATAAAAAATTCTCACTAGTCAAAAAACAGGAAGTTCTCATGAAATAAAGAATTTTTTTACAAGTGAACACTCATTGAATGTTTCAATGAAAATATCTTTATAAACTGCAAAAGAGTGACCTTGTTTCATATCTAAACTAAAGGGTGTCAAATTTTTGTATTCCTGCCAGGGTTTTGTCAAACATATGTATGTCTCCAGTTAAAGTATCTGGAGTATTCAACACCTCTAACATAAAAAGTGTTTTTCCATTGAACAATCTTTCAAATAATATTGCTCACATGCAACAATCTCAATCTGTATGATGCATTCTTATCAATCTCTGAATTTCCATTAATCAAATTAGAAGTGATAGCTAAGAAGACACATCATTGGTGTGGACAATATTATTTGTAAATCTGTAAAGTAGATCTAAAAATATAAAAACATTACATTTTTTATAAATACCTGAAAGGCTGATGTTGCACATGGGTCCATCAATGGCCACAATTGTCGAGTGGCCGTCACTACATTCACTGTAGTGAATGTAGTGACTACATTCACTGTATGGTGGAGGTGCTGACATGTCAACTTTGGGGGGTCCCAACTCCTCTATTGAATACATAGAAGTTTACTTTCAATGGCAGTAAAATTTGACCAATTCTCATTGAACATTTTTACAGTTGTACAAAAAAATGGCAGGATCAACTTTATAAAAAAATACATATATGTACATATAAATATATTTATTTACAATTAAATGTGCAATGCATGCTAGTAGTGCTCATCACATACAATTAGAGAATAGTATTGCTGTAAATAATTTGTGAAACAAGTTTATATAATAGATGAATTGATTATTATATTATACAAGAAAAATACCTACAACAAAAATTCTTCTTATGACAATGTATTGAAAAATGTACTATGATTAGTCCCTGAGATATGGTAGGTAAAGAAATGTACACGAAATAAATTTCATTTTTTTACACATGTATTTTTCCTATGAGTATAGGTACAGCTATACTTGTCATATGTACAGTTATACAGCGTATGACACGAGTATACAGCTATACTTGTCATACATATAGCTATATGAATAAAAAATAAAATAAATAATAAAAATTAATAAATTGAAATAAATAATAATTTCAAGTGAAAGCAATGGGGTACGATGAAAACAAAGTGCGATCAACAAATTTTTTATGATATAAATACATATCTGTCCCTTATTACCCCTCCTCTCCCTTATTACCCCTCCTGTCCCTTATTACCCCTCCTGTCCCTTATAACCCCTCCTGTCCCTTATTACCCCTCCTGTCCCTTATTACCCCTCCTGTCCCTTATTACCCCTCCTGTCCCATATTACCCCATTTGACGGTAGTGTTGAGAGAAATGCTATCACTGTAAAAAAATTACAAACAGTAAAGATCATCAAAAATTCGCAGAAGTTAGACCTGACAGTTGAATTTGAACTATCGCTCTCCCCCGTTTTCTTCACTATTGTTTAGTCAAATAGAAATTTTCCTCTTATGTTGTATGATGTAAATATATTACCTTAATAGCAACTATAGTTAACTCACACACTGTTAGAAAAATTACCGTTAACAATATTACCGGCGTTTCATTGGCCGGTCGGCACAAGAAAAGAAACACCGTTTCACCATTTTTATTCTAATTTAACACCAGAAATCCATAAAACATTTGATAAAATGGCGAAACAGTTTATTTTTACAGGGCGACCGGCCACTAGAACGCCAGTGGGACCGTTTTTTCACCGTTTTTTCTAACAGTGTATGATAACCATGAATGGCTTGATTAACATGGCTACTGACATACAGCCTGAGCTGATATGCTGCTACATTCATGCAACTTACCTGCTTCAAGCATCAGTTGTTCAGTAACATTCAAATATTTCATAATATGAACTGTCCATTGAGTGCAGGTCTCAAGTCAAACTCTTCAATGCTTTCACCACTGCACCATGATCACTCAAAATTCTGAAAAAGAATATTTGTAATTAAATTTTAACTAAAAGAACTTTCTATCAAGTAAAATGTAAAAAAAAAATCACCAGAAATGTTTTCAATGACAGCTTGAAACATAATCTTACCTCCTTGTAATCAATCTTGTAAGTCAATAAATCCCATAGCTTCCAGACTAGAACTTTCTCTTCCATAAACTTATTTTTATTAACCTTGTAATTTACCAACCTTATATAAAATTGCTGTTTGTAGTCTTCAGAAGAGGCTAACAAGCCTATAACACATGAAATGATAGTTGCTAGTAGAAGAATTAACTAGAAAAAGTAAGACAAATGCAGTAGAATCAGTAAGAAAAGACAAAGCCGTAGTTACACTAAAATGCATTGATAGAATGTTATAGGAGGTCCAACGTAAGGTGCTAAATACAATAATTCAAGTGAAAAGGCAAATTTTGATCCAGTAAGTAATGTGGCAGTCAGGTCAGCAATGAAGCCTATGACAATTGAGGTGCAAATAAAGGGCTTTAGAGGTATGCTAAACCAAAAAAGTGATACAACATACATCAATATGATTTTAGTACCTTTAAAATCCATGCTTTTGGAACTGTAACTGAAAATAACAGCAAGTTAGAGCAGACATTGCAATTTTCCCAGAAAACCACTACAGGGGTGAACCTAATCTAAAGTTTTCCCTACACTAATAAAGAAAAACTTCTTATATTGTAACAAATTTTTAAAACCTGATCATTGATGCTAAAAAATTCTAACAGAATTGAAAAAGGCATTACTTTCAAACCCAAACTATATCAATTAGTAATGGCATCAGAAAAGGTAATTGGGAAAATTGAAGTCTTATTCATAATTTAGTTTAGAATTGATACTTTGAGGTCATTTATTAATAATTTGATCATTCGACCAAAATATGACACCAATGTTCTAGCAGGACAGAGAGGCAAGTTAGGAATTGCTGTGGTTGCTCACAACATCAAAAATACACCACACTGTTAGAATAAATATAACTCAGTACTCACTGCAGTGAGTGACAGAGAGCGCATTTTCTCGTCGACGAAAACTTGAGGTCACGGACGGACGGACAGACACACAGACGGACATGGCGAGCACAATAGTGCATTTTTCCATAAATGAGAAAATGCGCTAAACAGGCCAAAAAACGATCCCACTGGCATTCTAGTGGCCGGTCGCCCCGTGAAAATAAACTGTTTTGCCGTTTTTATAAGATGTTTTACGGATTTCTAGTGTTAAATTAGAATAAAAACGGCGACACGGTGTTTCTTTTCACGTGCCGACCGGCCACTGAAACGCCGGTAATACCGTTAACGGTCATTTTTTTAACAGTGCACATGTTCATTGACATGTTCTTTCTAGACTCACAAATTGCTTTTACTCCTGCTGGGGAGAACAATGCTGGCAGAGGCAGACTCCCTGCCATGCTTCACCTTCAGGATGATGCAGTCTTGGGCAATACGAAACCTTCTTGCTATCTCATCTTTAGTAATCTGAAATTCAAATGATAATCAAAAGATGAAGATTCTAAGGAAAAACATTAGTTAAAACATTATTGTTATACTCTAAAAAAGAACAAATTGAAATTAATTACAGTCATTGTGACTGTAGATAAAAAATAAGTTGCATTAGTTGATTTATGAAAAACAATCCAATCATGAACTACCTGTTGAATAATAGTTATCTATAGGCAAGTCAGATGTAGACATTGGGACAAAATACTATATAATTTAATACAATATAATAATTATATAGGTAATATATATAATTATATAATATTTAATACTATAGTCATCAACACAAATAAAATTCCACCTCAATTATTTCTAGATTTAATATATTAGGCCCACCAAAAAAATTGCAAAAATACATGAAGAGGAGAAATTTACATTTTGAAGATTTTTCAAAACTTACCATTTTTGATGAGCTTGAAACTTTCTAACAAATTATTGTCAACTACAGCTACAATAGGCGTTTGTTTCTATAATGCTCATGTGTAACAACGCATTGTTAGCCGTGACATTTCAAAACTGGCACTCTGAGATAAACTAATATAAATGCAAAAATGACACAATTGATTACTGGAACTTTACAAGCAAAATCAAGGAATCTGACAAATTAGGAATAAAAGATAAATAATAATTGCATAACTTTTTGCCATTAATAATGCAATAGAAGAAGACAAACTAATTACTGGTTAATATAGAGTTAGGCCAATACAGACCCGCAAGGGCTAAACATTTAGGAGTTAACTTACTAAATAAGGTAAATTTGCAACATATATGGTCAAGGGTGCCATTAGAGACATGAAGTCAGTGTGTAACCCTGCTTCTACCTGTGGCTTTTTATTTTTCAGTATTTCTTATTCATTTTATACTTTTTTATTCCTTTAATTCTTTTTTATTCATTTAATACTTTATTTGTTTAAAACTTTCTTATTTGTTTAATAATTTCTTATATGTTTAATAAACTGTATGTTGAATGTCAACCACTGCTTAATTTCTTTTGTTCTTTTAATTATTTATGTACATCTTGATCATAATTTGATCTTGGCA
>NW_025946674.1:0-1068 GCF_000764305.2 Hyalella azteca | reverse complement strand
CCAAGGGTTGTGATGTTGCAGTGTTCGCAGAACTGAAAAATAAATATAAAGTGAACTGCTCCCAATTTATGGTTATTCTTAGCAGAACTTACAACAACGAACAAAATAACCATACAATCTAGGATATCACATTAATATTCCGAAAAACTGGTAGAAACAATGAATAGACGGAAAAACTGGGGGAATGAAACAAATACTCGAAATTCAAAGAAGAAAATCAGTAAAACAATAGTAGAATTCGATAATACTATGGCTGAAACTGCGTGCTTTCAGAACGACCTTCAAATTTAAACATGAATTCCCAAGACAAATTTTGTCAACAAATTTTGTCAACGAGATGCCATGAAATCTTAAGAATTTAGAGCCCAATTCCATTGAACGCCCAAAATTTTAGGAGGATGGATAATTCGATTGTGAACTGGTGTCCAGCTCCCTAAGAAATAACACTAGTAGAAATATTCTACGACCCGTAACATCATAACTCAAACTACTACTACTACGGGTGATTCATGGAAACTTCCATTTTTTTAATCGTGCCAAGCAGCTAGATGTTGTAGGAAAATGGCAAATAGTATTTCATATGAACGGTAAAGTAGTGAAGTTTTGTGTCTCGCCCTGTCAGTTGGCACTATGCATTGGACAAGTGAGCCGCGTGCGTTTGCTGTCAAGACGTTCTTTTGTGATGGCCGTTCCCCTATCGCTATTCAATGAGCATTCCGTACTCGGTTGGGTATTCATCCTTCAAGTCAGATATTTCTGATCGGAAATCGATTGTTACGCGGGTTCCCCCAATTTGGCTCCGTGTAATTTTTTCATGGTTATCTTTCATCAAATGTTTATAATGAAAATCGACTAACTGAATGCATTGGCAAGAGGGGCCGTCATTTGTCCGATGTCATCTATAAAACTAAGTGGTACGAAAATTCAAGTAATGTCTTTGTAATGATAGATATCTTTACTAATTCACCTTTCATTGAGCTTTCAAATCAGAAAGTTTCCGTGACAAATCCATCAATAAACTAAATATCTGTTCAGCAGAATTTTACAGAATGGATATCCGATCCGGCA
>NW_025946673.1:0-370 GCF_000764305.2 Hyalella azteca | reverse complement strand
GGACGGGCCAAATGTGATGGATGGTGGGTCGTACCTTTTAGATAAAATATTTGAAATGAGTTTGTCAATAAGAAAGGATGAATAGCCGTTGTTGCAAAAAAACTCTTTGAGGAATACAAATTCGTCATGTAAAAACTATTCAGTAAAAATGTTATATGCAACTTTTTTAGTTTTAGCCTTTATTCTTAAACTTAGAAGAACTCCTCGAGATATTGTGAACTCCGTGAAACGGTGAATACGGCGAATATTTCGGACTGTATTAAGGACATGAATGTGGCTGATTCATGGTCATTTCTCAAAGACACAGTTATGTCTGCAGTTGATGCTTGTGTACCCAAGATTACGCTTGGAGGAGTCAAAAAGTCCCAGT
>NW_025946672.1:0-1289 GCF_000764305.2 Hyalella azteca | reverse complement strand
GATAACTTGTCATGTCATTGCTTGTCATGTAATAACTTGTCATGTCATTGTTTGTCATGTCATTGCTTGCCATGTCATAACTTGTCATGTCATAACTTGTCATGTGATAACTTGTCATGTGATAACTTGTCATGTGATAACTTGTCATGTGATAACTTGTCATGTGATAACTTGTCATGTCATTGCTTGTCATGTAATAACTTGTCATGTCATTGCTTGCCATGTCATAACTTGTCATGTAATAACTTGTCATGTCGTAACTTGTCATGTCATAACTTGTCATGTCATAACTTGTCATGTCATAATTTGTCGTGTCATAACTTGTCATGTCGCAACTTGCCATGTCATAACTTGTCATGTAATAACTTGTCATGTCGTAACTTGTCGTCATAACTTGTCATGTCATAACTTGTCATGTCATAATTTGTCGTGTCATAACTTGTCATGTCGCAACTTGTCATTTCATAACTTGTCATGTCATTACTTGTCATGTCATAACTTGTCATGTCATTATTTGTCATGTCCCAAATTAATTTCAAGCCACGCGAAACTAGCCAAGAAGAAAAAATTAAAAAGAGACGTCGTTGAACTTTTATTTTTCTTTATATTTTTTGTTAAACTGCTTGTCGGAAATCTCGCACATATTTAGAAATAAACGTACAAACATTTCACAATAATTAGCAAAATAATTTTTCTTAATTAACATGAATATCCATAATTTGGGTACAGGATCCATACCTTTTACAAATTAATTCATCATGTCATGGTAAAACCCGTCTACGCACGCGAATTTTTTTTTCGAAAGTTTCCATCTGCCCATATTTTCAAGAACTTTTCAGGTATGAATCTGGCTGGCACTTATTTCACTGTCTATGAAACAGTGATATAATTTTATTTGAACAGTGAAACAATATTTAGCTATGAAAATGGTGATAGATATGAACAAATACCGTACGAAACCATTATCGTTACGAACTAGGTTTATCGCTCCTAAATAAGGTTCCGTCCGAGCTAAGGAGATCATGAGAAAACGTCATGCCACACCCGTGCTAGGCGCGACAACGGGGCAAGCCGTAACAAATCATATTGTTTCAGGTTGATTCGTAGCAGATCATGTTACATCAGGTCAATTTGTATCAGATCATATTACAACAGGTCAATTCGTAGCAGATCATGTTACAACAGATCAATATGTAGCAGATCGTGTTATACCTGGTCAATTCGTTACACTATATGTAAACAGGTGAATTCTTTACAGTTTATGTTGTAACAGGTCATTTTAGACGATT
>NW_025946671.1:0-1686 GCF_000764305.2 Hyalella azteca | reverse complement strand
CGGAGCAAGAACTTCACGGATAAATTTAGCGAGGTTTTCACAAGGAAGGGAATCAGTCGACCGTACTCAAAGTGTAAGTGTTCCAACAATCAGTTGTCTGCACCAATTCCTAAAAGAACTAACGCTGGACTAGTAAATGTAAATATTACAGTTCACCCTACTTCTAATGGAATGATGAGGGGAGCAGACGCGTACATCCCCAATAAGGTGATAATTGTCATCCCTCATCACGACAGTTCTCCTGCACTCGCTCCACCTCCTCACCCTGTAGCTCATAACGAAGTATCATTCCCCACAGTCGATGTAACTTTGCCTGTTCAAGACGATTCAGAATCATCGAATTCAGATCCATTGAAGGTAGATTCATTAAATTCTGATTCATCAGATTCCGGCTTCAATTTCAGTGAGAAAGATGGGAGTCTCCCGGTCTTAGATTTATCAGACGTCGTCTGCTTTTTTGAAGAATGTTAACAACTCTGTTGCGCCTCATCTTTGTCAAAGCCTGGTTACAAATATCCCATTTTAAATGTCGTACATTCTGTGCAGTTTCCTGAGGTCAGCTACTTAATCCAATAAGTAGCTGAAGAAATTTTCCTAAATTAATGTTTTTGCTAGTTTACTTCCACGAAATGCGGTGCAATTTTGATAGGTTGAATTTTTATTTGGTAGATTATATATAAGCAGTGATTAGACAATATACTGTAGTGTGGCAGTGATTGAACAAATATAACTTTTTATCACAAACCGTTATTGCCGCTCGTATTCTTCCCGCTAGGCTGAATAACTAAACTCTCAGCGGGGACCAGACTTCATGAGTTCTCGGCACTTCTTATGATTAACCATTCTTCTTTATATATATTGACAAAAACTAGGAAAATACATACTAGTTTGCATGATCTTGTAATGTTTAGGTAATGAAATGTTATTTTAATTAACGGACACGGATATGACTCGACATAGAACAAGTGCTTCCAAATCCTAGCTTCCAGCCTAATTAAAAACTTATGGCGTCTCGCAAATAAACTTTTTGGGGATTTAAGGGTTGAGCGCTGCTGTATGGTCGATATTATCCTTAGTTATCTTAACTTTAATTAGTAATAGTACATTTTTCCTTTTAAACTGTACTGTTGCGCTTTGTTTAAAATAAAATAAAACATAAAATCATAATTAATGTTTTTTTCTAATCCTATTTGTACAATTCGGCTTTGTTGGATCTCTTTTGAATTAGTTTACCAAAGCTCAGTCATGAAAATAGACTAGTGAGGAAATTCATGAAAGTTACGATCATGTAACTTAAAATTCAGACACTCATGTAAATTTGAGAATTAGTTTTGTCCCGATATACGATCATTCTATACGAAAAAGGATAATTTATACGCAAGAAATGATTACGAGCGAATGAGGAAACGAACGAGCGGAAGCTTCACTATCGATGGCAGCCTCTAGTGAGAGGATAGTTAGCACTAGCAAATATCTATTTTTTTCAATCAAAAGTTAATGGAGCCTCTGAAGATTAGTTCAATACGGCATCATAACAGGGCAGTTTAAGAGATTAGAATGAAATGTTACTTGTCGGCTACGAGTTCGGGTGTCCTGAAGAGTTTTCCAAGCTTTGCCAACCGCTGAACGGCGACAGAACGGGGCCGCCAAAGTGGAGACCACACCGGGGTGAAGACCCCACTCCAG
>NW_025946670.1:0-16886 GCF_000764305.2 Hyalella azteca | reverse complement strand
GGTGAGTCGTATTGCGTCAGCGCTTCAAATTTAACTAATACGTATTGCCGACATCCACGTGTTCGAATTCCGTTTGCTGTGTGAGCTGTATTGGGTCCTGATTGGGATACAACACGGGCACCTACTACCTAGGAGGCTAGGCCTACAAGGCTACACGGGCGGCCTAAACCTGCCCCTCAGGGCCTCAGCAGCTCAGCCCACTGAGCCCAGTCCCAGAAGCCTCAGCCTGGGAAACCATATTAACTAATTTACTAAATAAAGATTTTTGTGGGATGCCCTGGGCCCCTGAGGCCTGAACACCTGAAGTGCTGAAGATCTATTTTTTGCATACCTGCCAAAGTCCAGCCAAACAATTCTTTATATATATAAAAATTTGGTCTTGGACAGCTTTTTGAAAAAGTTGCCAGAAACAATAGTTGCCAATGATGGTTTGTGATGATGATTGATGATGACATTGACGGGTTGAAGACTTGAAGGTGATGATGTCAATCGCGGATGGCGGATCGCTTGTATCCTAACACCTGGACTGAGCAATGATTATTATTTGGTTCAAGGCAATGAATGTTTTCCTATCTTTAAAACCATCAGCAAAGTCCTGCACGCGTTTTGAGTAACGTCTAACGTCAGAATAGCTATCTCGATCCACTGTCATGTGTCATCCACAAAGCAGCCAGTTTTTTTTTTTTTTTTTTTATTNGTAAATGTATTTTTAAATAATTTTTTTCCTAAGCATAAGTAATATAGTTATTGCTCTTACTAGCGTATAGTTTGCACACACAACTAATTTCAACTAAAGCTTGCACAAGATGACCATCACCTGGAAGTTGTTGCATGCTGCTTGCATCCTAAGTCATAAGGATTTGGCCAAACTTTTTGGGGAGAGGTCATATTCTCAATTTTCTGAGTGCTTACAGCAACAAAATACCTGCAATCCACACCCTGCCTTAGCATGGACACAGACTCATAAAACTAGCTCACATGAGAACGACATGTGAGGGCAAGTTTCTTGGCAAGTTGAATTCTTTCCTTTTCTTTTTCTTTTCTCTTCTCAGTTTCCATCTGCTTGTAGTTCCGCCAATCCTTCAGGACTCCCTTTGGTCCTGTCTGTACACACAAGTCCAAGAAATCAATAAAAATTTTTAAACAAATGAAACATTTCATAAGAGCTAACAAGGAAAATTGAAAATCTCAAAAGGTAAAATCTCTTCATACAAAAAATTGCAAAAATAGACATTTCCAGAATTACACAGGCTAAAATTTATAGGAATATATACTTTATTGAAGAAAGCAAATGCTTCATGGTGGACAATTTCACCATACATAGAAAAAACAAAATTCACTAAAATAAAAATGCACTTTACTTTCCATTTACATAGGTACTTGACATAAACATGAGTATAATGCAACACACTTTCACTTTAGTTAAATTTAAATACAAAAGTTCATTCAAATTTATTTAAAACAAATACAAATAGCACCAAAAGTCCAAATTTTAAATAAAAAAGGGCATAAAATCATACATTTGTTGAAGAACCCTCCCATGGCTGTAGTTCTTTGGAGCCGCAATCAATAGCAGCATCTTGAAGAATTTTATTGCTGCCGCTGGCTCCTTGATCTTCATCACTGAAAAAAGTTTACAATAATTTGGTAAATAAATTAAATTTGAATTTCTCAAAAATTACATGAAAGTGTCTTTGTTCTATGTTCCATTCAAAATCTTAACCTATGATTCACTTCATAAAAAAATCACTGATTTTGTGTATATATTCATATTGCATTTAAGCACTTGGTAAAAAAATTACACACAGCAATTTAATTAACAATAATCCTACAGAAACCTTAAGTCAAAAGCCCCTAGACATGCAAAAAATTATGAGATTATTGTTCATCTGGTCAACTGAGAAATAAAGAGAGAAATTTTATCTTGCATACGGTACATACGGTAGTACTTACACTTTATCATCATCTTCTGGACTGGACTGCTCATCTTCTGAGCTGCTACAATAATACTGCAGTTTTTCACCCAAAAGTCTATCTTCCAAGGTAGCCATAATTATCCAGTAAAACTAATTAGATTAATTCAAGTGGAGTCCTGTAAACAAATTAGAATAAGTTGAGGACATTGTTGTAGTCCTAGGCATAGTGGCAAACCATTAACCAATTCCAATAACATATACATTTCCCCATCTTTATTTAAATAAAGTATACTTCATAATTCAATGCATACAATACTTTCAATGCTTCAATACACATAAAAACATGGAACAATAAAAAACACTAATGACAAAACACCAATATAAATTAAATGCCCACGCATATCTCATCAAGACAATGCATTAAACCTAAAAACCAATACGGTCTACTGGGGCTACTACCAACTAGCCGGATACAATGGTGCGGGATGCCACAGCAGTTTGAATTTACAAAGGCAAAGACAAGGTAAAAAAGCTATGTTTAAGGTGCTTTTTACATCGCAGCATCTACCTACCTACCTGTATCTTGGCTACCAACAATTCATAGTGGAAGCATTTGTAAGTAAGCTTTGGTAGGGCTATAAATGTCAAGGATTTAACCATATTATGCGGGGGACCGCATAATATTAAAGATTGCCCCTCTTCTAGGAGTCTAGCACCAAAATGCTGCAACTGTGGTGGCACACATACTGCTAACTATGGAGGTTGCCCTCAAATGATATTCAAGCTATTAGATGAGAAAGCTTGCTCTGTCAAGAAGATGTCCTATAGAGATGCCGTGAAGCATGTAAAAGAGACATGACTATGAGCAGAACCTGTAACACAGCTATAAATGTATCAACGAGTACATCACCCAACCCTTCTGCAACCTCCCATCCGGTAACTCAGGTCAAACGCACGATGAGTTGGCAAACACAAGCTGGCTTGGAAAAAATCTCAGTATCCACACAAACTGATGAAAATGCCCTACAGACTAACTCTCAAGAAAACTCGGTCTCCAAACTGATTGAGCTTCTCTTAAGATTGATAAACCTACCGACTACCGTCAACCAGGGCTACTCGGGACGCTTTCGAATGTTTTTCATTCATAACTTCTTACCATGAAACATTTCATAAACAAGTTTAGGCTCAGTTCAAAGCTTTTTGCAAGGGCTATCACATGGCTCCTCCAAAAAAATTCCATATGCTATTCATAAGGTGCCAGAAGCAAAAAAAGAGTGTCCCTAGTAACCCCATCGAACGGGGCTACTCGGGACACTTGGAATAAAACTTCATTTTGAAACATTTGAAGCATGCAGAGCGTACTCATCCATTACTAACAGTAGTCTGAAGTCCTATTCTTTCATTGTAGATGATGTAGAGGTAGAATATATGACATTTTCTGTGATTTTTACTTGTTTTTCCTTTATTGATATGATATTACTATATACATTAATTACCGTATTATTGATGCGGTATTACCGTATTATTGATGCAATATTACCGTATCCATGAACATGCCATTGAGCATTTACAACAACCTTGTCCACTACAAGCTTCATATCAGCAGCCTTATAGCATTTTTTCTGCATCTGTAAGCTCACAGGACGGCTTGTAATTTCACACCATTTTAATTGGGTTAAGTGAATTTACTATAAACAAAGATTATGAAAAACACACCTGAAACTGAAAATGTTTTAGTGACAACCATCATATGTTTTGGAGAAATAAATCATAGTTTAAGTTAATTACTTTTCATTCTATGATGCCCGGTGCACAATTCTATATATAGCATTCTATGTACAATTTTGTGATTCTATGTACAATTTTGTGTGCCGTCTGGCAGGAAAATGTTAGGATCCAAAGAGAGACAGTGCACGACGCACGTCACCCAGTATGAACATCGAAAAACATGTCAAAGTTGATAGTAGACCTTGCTCTACCAAATAGTGATAAACTGTTTGTGTAGGAAGAATATTATGGTTTGAGACTCTTAAATAAGTCTGTGAATATATTAGGAATCCTTTAAAAAAATTAAGTATACTTGTATTTGCTGATTTCAAGTGGTAAATAAATTAATATATGATTAAGTTAAGAGATGGTTTTAGACACATAAAAACTAATTCCGACACAGCTCAGAATTAGACACACATAGCTTGTTCCGAGCTGTGTGCAAAAATTAAAATTTTCTTAATTAAAACCTTAATAGCTCTTAATTAAAAGCCCAATTAAGTAGTGTTCAATATTCAATAGTGTTCTAATTCCGAGCTGTGTCGTATTGAGTATTCCAATACAGCTCACACAACGATCGGAATTCAATCACAAGAGGGTCGGAATTATGAATTAGTAGAATTTAAAGCGCCCTTAGAATTAGTCTTACAAATTGCCAAATTTAGTCACACACAGCCATGGAATATATGGATTTGGTAGGTTTGCATTCTAAAGGCTTTTAAATAAATATGGCAACAGTTTGTGACATTTCATTGTTGCTGGCGCATAGTGTTGCGTTTTGAGAGTGACGTAAAGCCAACTGAACTCTATGGTCAGGAAGATGTGCCAGGTGTGCAGGAATTTATTTTGTCATTTTAACGACCTGCGCGGTGCGCCGTACTATGCTGGTAAGAAAATGTGCCGTGTGCCGTACTTTAGAAAGCTAAAATAGTTCTACTATTTTAGTCGACAATATACGCTTACATAAGAGTCTGTTTTTATTTGCAATTTTCAATAATTACCTGTGACAATCGTTTTTGCCTGCAATTTAGAAAATTTATGCCCAATATTCCAAATTGGCAAAATGCCAGTGCTTGTGGTAAATTTCACTCATTTATTATATCTCTATTGCCTTTTCTTTTGAATTTTTGACCCCTCAGGGGGGACTTCTGACGCGTGTCTGTGCACGTCAGAAGTCCTATGGGATTTTGCGCTCCTAGGGGGATTGTTCCTGAGCGCCCCACCGTTGAGCTCGCGGTGTCTGACTGTAGGTCTCAGTTGTGGGGTTAAGTTATTATGTAGGTAGGATTCCTCACATTTCCCTTCTCTGTCTCTCTCGTGCGGGTGGCCGACGTCCCGTGTAAGCGACCTCTTGTTTGAGTGTCTTCGTTTCTGTTACTTTTCACCTGTCCCTCCTTGTTACTTCGTCTCTTTGAGATGCTAATGCTGTTTCTTTCGAGCCAGCTTCAGCGGGCTGGACATCTGAGACCTTCCACCCCATGTGGGTGATGACCTATTTTTGATTTGAGAAACTTTTAATGATTGAGACCTTCCACCTCTTTGGTGATGTTCAAAATGACTTTCGGTGCAAGATAGCTAAATAGCTGAAGCGCTAGTAAACCTGTGCCCACTAAACTAACTAACTAACTTTGAATTTTTGAAACTGTTCATTTCTGTCAGCAATTTTCAGAATTAATCCATAAAATAATCTTTCTTATTCAAATTTGTTAAAAAATTTTGTACAATACTCCAGATTGGTAATACAAGGTTTCCAAACTAGGAAATTGCTGAAACCATCTATGAATATGACATGAACACCCATACCCATATGCATAGTCCATTAGATTGGAATATATCTACTTACCAAGCCATCATTAGAGCTTTCCTGTCATTTTTTCCTCTGCAAGAATCCTGTTAGATGAATTATCTGCCATCTAAGTGTTAACAAAATTGCTTGATCTGGCTGCAAGACTCTAAATTAATAAAAAAGTACTTACCTCTAGCTACAAAATTTTACTACTAAATCAGAATTTTAAAATCTTTTGTGCTTACTGACAATTTCACCTGTTCCTATCACCCTTGTCTAATTTTATCAGTAAAAATTATGGAAGATGGTGAATTCTTTTTTGCCTGTCATTTTCAATAATCAGTGAAATGATCTTTGTTATAAATTTTTTTTTAATTCTGCTTGATTTTCTTTACAGGCAAGCTTTTTTCTTAGTTTCACAGAAAAAAATTGGGCATGCACCAGGAGCAGGCATGGAATATATCTACTTTGGCTTGGAAAGAAGATATATATTATTCCGTTCCTGCTCCATTAGGTGAATGCCTAATTTGTTATAGTATATGAAAACTGAAGACAAGGCCTGCAAAAAAAAATCAAGAGAGGAAAAAAATTCAATGTAAAATTCTAGAGGGGTATTTAATTAATCAGTTAACCCAGCATATCGGAAAGTCCAGCTCACAAAAAATCATAGTCTGGACTCTGGAGTGAATGAAATCATGATCAATTCACAGTCTGAAGACTGTGATTGGTTATACATTTGCCTATAATTTTCTGACATACATTTGCCCAAAAATGACAGAAAGTTTATGCATCAAATCAAAGTGCATGATCAAGCAGCAAAAGGTATAGGATATTATATTATATACATACATATTTTTCCTGAGCCTGAACCCTGCTTGATCAAGCTTCTCAATACACATGGACTAAATTATTTCCTAGAATTCCACTCTGCCATCAGGATTTGAAAACTACACTTAATCTAAAGGCATCTTTTTAATTCATCTAGCTAGCAATCTTGACTTGAATTTAGCATCCATCATCTTTTGTCCACATAGATTAGTATAAATGTCTCGATTGTAGAGTGTATCAATTGTATGTTGTTTTTTTTTTATTTGTGACACTATATTTAAATCAAAATTAGCAAATTTTCCTTGTGATAAGATTTTCTACCAGCCCACTCCCTGTAGGGTGGGATTTGATAAAAGCAATGAACTTAGTTGCATTGATAACAACTAATGAGTTGTTATCAATGTTTTTAGTTTTTTTTTTTTTAACAGTTAGTTCTTGCTGTGGTTTGAGTTCAACACATTTGTAAGTTGAACTTTTTAGAAGTGCAATGTAGTATCCTCTTCTCTGTTCAAGTTTCAAGAAGACCTTTAAGCTTCTCATTTCACGTTTTCCTATTAATCCAATTCAGGTCAACTTCAAACTCCACCTGATGACATTATCAGACCTTAAAAACATTTATGTAATTAATGTCTAGGGCGGATTTCAAAACAATTTAGATTGAAACTGGCAAAGTGTGAAGTTATGTTGTAGGCTAATGTTTGACATAATAAAAATTAAGAAATTAGAAGATCAAATTATACTAAATCCAATTTACCAATTCTAAATTTTTCAGGCACGTGGTGCTTCCAAAAGACTTGGTGAAGTTGGTGCCCAAAACCCACCTGATGAGCGACAAGGAGTGGAGAGGCATCGGTGTACAGCAGAGTGAAGGATGGGTGCACTACATGATACATGACCCTGGTCAGTTGACATTTTGAAATGGCTCTTGAGTTTGGATTTATCAAAAATCATTAAATTATTTGTAATTAAATTGAGTTTCATTGTATTAAATTGATTGAATTTATCTACATTAATCAGTTGCAGTGATGTATAATAAGCTCAAGTATTTTTGAAACTATTTATGCAGATATTGTTGACTTATTTGAAATAAAATTCACTACTTAAGAGAGCCTAAAAATATAAAGTGATGAACTTGTCAAAGCCTCGCATTAGTCAAGAAATTGCATATAATATACTATTAAAATCAACTGTCTTTTATTATTTAAACTATTATAATGAATTAATGTACTGAAATGAATGCCTTATTCATTGATGTCTTTTGCCCTCCAATTTCAGAGCCACACATCTTGCTGTTTCGTCGGCCAATTTCCAAAGATTCTACGGCAGTGAAGAAGTAATCCACACAAAGTCTAGTATATGATGGAGTCTCACTTTAGAGAACTGGTATATCCTGTCCATTGATTCTGTTAACATTACTCTATATTAGCGTCTTGATTTTTATTTAGATCTATTAAGTTCGTTTTATTGATCTCGTGGCAGTGTCTGAGATTTTAAATATGGCAGTGCCATTCTAGTTTTTTATGCCCTAGTGAAGTCTTCTAGTTATGTCTAGTGATGGAACCCTCCGTTATTTATTGTTTAGAACCATCTGATGATGGTTGAGATAAATGCGCTCCCGGGCTGCTGTTGAATATTTGTACAAATTGTCTTAGGTTTTCCTAACTAGTTATCAATAAACTATTTTGGTGAATGTCAACATTGTTGTTTCCTACTTGTGCCTGCGTCCTGAAATTGGATATGCAAGGAAAAACGTAAAAGGTAGATTTCAGTCAAATTTTGAGGGCTTTTATTTAGGTGCAAGATGATGTGGATGCGACACTAAAAAAATACAAGGTTACGGGTACAGGATATTACTTCAATGCATGAAAACTATCAACAATTTAATTTTGCATCGAGTTCAACGATGACCCGATTCATTTCAATCGATGAGTATTTGAAAGACTACATTCCATTACTGATTAAGAATGATGAATGACTAGATTATTTTGAACGTTTTTACTAGTAGATTATTGAATACATTGCAACAAAATGTGCATAATCTACGTTAAAAAACGATGTAAAAATTTGGTACTTAATTGCACTCAGCGAAGAAGATGAAGTTATCCATTTCTTATCCGTAAGATTTTTGAAACTAATGGCTATGGTACAGTGGGGATGAACAACACGCTATTTTCCGCCCGAGAAATGTTGCAAGATGTCGTCCAGCAGATGGAGTTCAGAACTGGTGCTAGTTGAATATCAAATTTAAATTGATGTTCAATAATTGTTGTACTTGGCGGTTCAACCCGTGTCCATTTGAATATTAAATAAACCACATAATTGTCACCTTTGTAATCGATAAATTCAAATAGACGGCACGAAGACAATTTTATGAGGCTTTATTCGCACGGCGAAGCTGATCAAGGTCATTGCAGATCTATTGAACGTTATGAGGAATAAATGCATCAATGGAATTTACAACAAAACAAATAAATAATAGGAATGACTGACATTATTGACAATAATATTCAATTTAAACTAGCATCTCTCTAAATGAACGTCTTCGATCCTTGATATGCGTGGTGATGACGTCATCAGTCATCCAGGCTGACGTCATCAGTCATCCAGGCTGACGTCGCTGACATCATCAGTCATCCAGGCTGACGTCGCTGTCGTCCCCGGCATCCGCGGCTGACGACCGTATGCAGGATGCCGGCACCAACGTGCGGTCTGGCAACGATCCGTGCCTGTGTAAATAAATACTTCGCGTGAAACGTCAAATTGTACAATTCAACTACGAATTTTATTATTACTCCACGAAGAGATTGTCGTGACGTCAGGTACAACTTTGAGGCCATGGTCCCTCGGTAGAAATGAAACTATGATTAAGTTAGAAGGTGAGTGAAGAAAATGTAACAAGATGAAGGATAAAAACTGTTATATACTGCATACAAATAATAGTTTAGTCATGTCCATCACAGGCGACCTTTCTTAGTTAACTCATAAAATTTAGCAACTTTCATTCATGGCTGATAAAATTTTCTTATTATGACGCCATAGTTTGAATGCAAGTAATTTTTCTGGTGACTCGTCGCAACTCACAACATATTGTAATCCAAAAAATATACCTTGTCTAATACAAAAATAGGAGCTGAATCGTTATCTAATACAAAGATGGGAGCTGAATCGTTACCTCGTNACATAGACCGTGACGCACTCAATTAAGACATGCAAACTAAAAGTAGAACATAGACCGTGACGCACTCAATTAAGACATGCAAACTAAAAGTAGAACATAGACCGTGACGCACTAAATCAAGACATGCAAACTAAAGGTAGAACATAGACCGTGACGCACTCAACTAAGACATGAAAACAAGACATGCAGACTAAAAGTAGAAAATAGACCATGACGCACTCAACGAGGAATGACTCAAGATCTGTGGCATAGAAGTCGTCCCCCAAACTGTCGGTGAGGCGAACGAAGTTGGAGATCATGAGCCCACCTCTGTAGACCAACAAGGCCGGGACACCGTTCACCACCTGCGCATTTGTGAACGCATTAAATATAATATGAATTGTTCACAAGGCAACCTAGTGTAAGATGCTGTGCTGCTTGTTTTAGAAAGCATCCCAGGCTCTACAATATATATTCTATGTACTCGCACAACAAAATGTTGTAAGTATTACTTTACAAGCTAGGAATTACAGTAATGTTTGCACGTACATTTTGATAGATTTTTCGCATGGCAAGAATGCACAAATGTGCCAGTTGTCATTAACTTTAATTGTGAATTTATATAATCTGAAGACTAAATAACGTAGCAATTTACCTAACTTGATATCAGAAATCATGAAAAATGACACAATGTTTTCGAGTCGAATAGGATAAAATGGTACTCTCTCCCACCACTCTCTTAGTCGTCCAAAATAACCACTTCTAAAGAAAAAAAAATCCCTTACGAGATAAAAAAAGTAATTTTTCAACATTTAGGACAGTACCCAAAATTTTGTTCGGACATGGCTAATAGTGAGCATCATCGAAGTCACTTCAGTAATCTATTTCATCTGTAACAGAATACTCTCACTTTACACCCACTTTTGACTACTGTAATTATTCCTGACTACTGTAGGAGTGGTGCAGTGAAGGCAAAGCATGATTAGCACACAATTTGTTTCATTTACACCTGCTCATGTTCATCAACCTGAACTATCGTCATGCAGTTGTTCCAAACTGGGTCAATTTACACGAGGTCAAATTTTCAGTTTTCCTAGTGTCGTAATGGACATGTGACAACAATGCTATCGTTAATGTCACTCCGTATACATATGACATTTGGGGGACAGGATTAACTGCTAATTGTGTCGCGCATAATGAATTTGGTAACAAGCTTGAAAAAACATCAAGAATCACTGACAGAATGGCTTCAGAGTATAGTGTTGGATAGCAGAGCCATGGTGGTCCGGTGGTTATAGTTTCGACTGCCAGGATTCGAGCAGTAAGTTGCAAGTTTGATCCCAGTTTCCTGTGACAGGTCTGGTTGTAAAAATCGGCCAGATTGCCAGATGTTGGAGAACAGCATGAGTAAAGCAAAGAGCAAAGAGAGAACAGCATGAGTAAAGCAACGGGTTCGAAATCCCAGCAGGCTGTAAGAATTCTGCAATGACTGGAATTGGCGAAATTTAGCCAACAACATTTTGCCAATTCGACGCTGACATCACAGCTACTACTACTTTTACTCACAAATTTGCTGGAGAGGCCGGCGGTGGTGGCGCTAAGCTCACAGAACTTGACGTGTTCATAGTCTTGAGCGAGGCAGGCAAGGCAGCCTGACACCGCATCGCAGCCTGCAGCGTCCTATATATAAACAATGAATTAATGAACATTGAAATAAATGTAGGCATTTATGACACAGAAAGCGACGGGTTAAAAAAATAATAAGGCTACTAGTGTACTATATAAGGAAGAGTCATTAAAAAAAAAAGAGAATTTTAATATTACATTTAAAATCGAGGTAAGAACAATGAAATAATCAGGTAAAGATTAACATGAAATAATAAATGATTAATAAATAATAATATTTATTAATCATTTATTAATAATATTTATTTTATAATATTTATTTCATAATATAATTATAATTTTATTTTATAATATTTATTTATCATTTATCAATAATATTTAATTATAATAATAATAAATGATTAATTCAAAGCTACTGAGGCTTTAATAGAAGCGATTTATTTAGTTTATTATAATTAATATACTGCAACCAAATAGAAGAATGGATAAAAAAGTGCAGATGCAGAGATTAAATGCAAGAAATTTAGTATTTTTTTTACCAGCTTATGTTTTTAATGGGATTCTTTTACAGCTTCACTGGTGCTTACCTTGCGATATATGTGCACTATCACAGTTACTTTCTTGTCCTCCTCATCAACTGCTTTCAAAAACTCCTCGGTGCTTTTCAAGTGAACCACTCGGCCAAACTTGACAGAGCTTTAAAAAACCCTTCAATTCAACATTTATTCTGGTAAATAAACTACACCTTGTTATTTAAAAAAATATTCAAAGACCCTTTTTTTCTGGTAAATGAACAACTTTTCATTTTAAGCAAATATCAATTCAAACATTAATTATCATGAATAACCACAACACTTTATTGAAAAAAAAGCATTCATGTCACCATGTATTCAGGCAAATAAAATACAACCATTTACTTCAAACAAACCACACTAAAATTTCGGTCAATGACATCCAGAAGCTGGGATTTATTTCTAGTTTACTAGCCTCTCACATAAAGTAATTCACCAATTCAACTTTGCCTGTTCCATCATCTCCTGCATACGCTGTGCAATGTAGGACTCCAGAACTGCTGCGTCAAGCAAGCTGTCAACATCGTCTTTGTCTTCATTTTGGGCAGCTTCAGCCTTCTCATCCTCTAGCTGCATAGATAATAAACCAATTACAAAATGATTTAAACTTTATCAGCTTAATCACAAGCCAAAATAGGCTAAAGGAAAACCCCTCAATAATTAATTTTTCATTTTTTCTATTTATACTCACAAGTCATCTTCAGAAACTTATCTTCTGAAGAACAATTAAAAATATTTACATAAGTATAATCTGAAGCTTAAAAGCTCCTGTAAAGAATAAGGAAGTGTAAATGTATTTTTAAATAATTTTTTTCCTAAGCATAAGTAATATAGTTATTGGTCTTACTAGCGTATAGTTTGCACACACAACTAATTTCAACTAAAGCTTGCACAAGATGACCATCACCTGGAAGTTGTTGCATGCTACTTGCATCCCAAGTAATAAGGATTTGACATAATTTTTGGGGGGAGAGGTCACATTCTCAATTTTCTGAGTGCTTACAGCAACAAAATACCTGCAATCCACACCCTGCCTTAGCATGGACACAGACTCATAAAACTAGCTCACATGAGAACGACATGTGAGGGCAAGTTTCTTGGCAAGTTGAATTCTTTCCTTTTCTTTTTCTTTTCTCTTCTCAGTTTCCATCTGCTTGTAGTTCCGCCAATCCTTCAGGACTCCCTTTGGTCCTGTCTGTACACACAAGTCCAAGAAATCAATAAAAATTTTTAAACAAATGAAACATTTCATAAGAGCTAACAAGGAAAATTGAAAATCTCAAAAGGTAAAATCTCTTCATACAAAAAATTGCAAAAATAGACATTTCCAGAATTACACAGGCTAAAATTTATAGGAATATATACTTTATTGAAGAAAGCAAATGCTTCATGGTGGACAATTTCACCATACATAGAAAAAACAAAATTCACTAAAATAAAAATGCACTTTACTTTCCATTTACATAGGTACTTGACATAAACATGAGTATAATGCAACACACTTTCACTTTAGTTAAATTTAAATACAAAAGTTCATTCAAATTTTTTCAAAACAAATACAAATAGTACCAAAGGTCCAAATTTTAAATAAAAAAAAGGGTTACATTCATACATTTGTTGAAGAACCCTCCCATGGCTGTAGTTCCTTGGAGCCGCAATCAATAGCAGCATCTTGGAGAATTTTATTGCTGCCGCTGGCTCCTTGATCTTCATCACTGAAAAAAGTTTACAATAATTTGGTAAATAAATTAAATTTGAATTTCTCAAAAATTACATGAAAGTGTCTTTGTTCTATGTTCCATTCAAAATCTTAACCTATGATTCACTTCATAAAAAAATCACTGATTTTGTGTATATATTCATATTGCATTTAAGCACTTGGTAAAAAAATTACACACAGCAATTTAATTAACAATAATCCTACAGAAACCTTAAGTCAAAAGCCCCTAGACATGCAAAAAATTATGAGATTATTGTTCATCTGGTCAACTGAGAAATAAAGAGAGAAATTTTATCTTGCATACGGTACATACGGTAGTACTTACACTTTATCATCATCTTCTGGACTGGACTGCTCATCTTCTGAGCTGCTACAATAATACTGCAGTTTTTCACCCAAAAGTCTATCTTCCAAGGTAGCCATAATTGTCCAGTAAAACTAATTAGATTAATTCAAGTGGAGTCCTGTAAACAAATTAGAATAAGTTGAGGACATTGTTGTAATCCTAGGCATAGTGGCAAACCATTAACCAATTCCAACAACATATACATTTCCCCATCTTTATTTATATACAATAATATACTACATAATTAAATGCATGCAATACTTTCAATGATTCAATACACATAAAAACATGGAACAATGAAAAACACTGTCATGACAAAACACCAATATAAATTACATGCCTGAGCATATCCCATCAAGACAATGCATTAAACCTAAAAACCAATACAGGTATATACCTATATAAATCTGCAAACACACCATACAAATAAAAAAAATTAAAACAAAAACCTCAGCCATATATTCTAAAACCATCTAAATTAAAACTACAGTTAGGTGCAAGCATGGAAAACTTCCACCATTAGGGCCGCAACGAGAGCTTCCCCACCATTTCCAGAACCGTGCAATTTCAGCCAGATGAATTAACTCCTATCTAATTGTTAACAAAAGTGCAGGATCGGGCAGCGAGATTCCACATGTATTAAAAATTTGTCCTAATGGAGCCTCAAGATTTCAGAAACAAGTAGGAAAACTTCAATCTTGGCTGGATGTATCTCCTGGCTCCACAACCTCAAATTATCTTGCATTATGTCATTCTCAAATAATTTGCTCACCAGACTGTATGGGATTATCAATGAGTCATAAATCAATTGTCAACCATAGCCTCTTACCTTATAATAGCATGAAATACCTAAATAACCTAATATAATTTAACATAACTTACCGTCAAATGGGGTAAAAAGGGACGGATTTGAGCATTTTTTATCAATAACTTCTTACCATAAAACATTTCAGAAACAAGTTTAGGCTCATTTTATGGCTCTTTGCGACGGCTATCGAATGGCATATTAAAAAAATTCCATATGCTATTCGTAAAGTAAAAGTAAAACCATCCCGACTTACCCCCCAGAATGGGATAATCCGGGACACTTGCAATAAAAGTTAATTTTATAACGTTTGAAGCATGCAGAGTGTACTCTTCCATTACTAACAGTACTCTGAAGTCCTCCTCTTTCATTGTAGATGATGTAGATATAAAATAAATTACATTCTCTGTGATTTTTACTTGTTTATCCTTTATTGATATGATATTACCATATTCATTAATTACCATACTATTAATGCAATATTACTGTATCCATGGACATGCCATTGAGCATTGACAACAACCTTGTCCACTGCAAGCTTCATATCAGCAGCCATGTAGCATTTCTTATACATCTGTAAGCTTACAGGATGGTTTGTAATTCCACACAATTTTAATCGGTCAAGTGATTTCACTATAACAAAAAAGATCGTGAAAAACATACATGAAACAGAAAATAATGTTTTAGTGACAGCCATAATATGTTTTGGAAAAATAAATCATAGTTTAGGTTAATTACTTTTCATTTTATGATGCCCGGTGCACAATTCTATATATAGCATTCTATGTACAATTTTGTTTTCATTTTATGATGCCCGGTGCACAATTCTATATATAGCATTCTATGTACCAGTACGTACAATTTTGTGATGACCGATGATGCACTAATTTATCGATAAGTGAATTTTTTTCCGCTGAGCAAGGTAAATTTAATCAAAATTCTTTGTTGGTAATCAATTTTTTTGTTAACTGAGTCTGGACCCTTTGCTGACTTTCTACTCAGAATCTACTGTAAATGCATTTTTAAGGGTGTCTCTAATTACCCCCGTGGGGTGTCCCTTTTTATTCCGTTGTGCGGAAATGGCTGCCATTTTTTTTTGGAATGAGATAGACAAATTCCATCAATTACATTTTCAAGCCGACACCTGGGTGCAACTTTTATGTAAGTAAAATTTTTTAATATGGCAAATATTTTTTTTTGCTCCAGACCTTAGCAGAGGTACTTTTCAAGAATTGCACTTTTCACACTTTTTACAGCAATTTTTTAGAGATAGTAAATGTTCGATTTCTTGACTAGCTTCATACATAATAGATAGGTAGTAAAAATGTTGAAGTTAACACCACTATTTTTAGTTTTGGAACATTTTAATTAGTTTAGCTGCTACAACATTTCTACAAAATGTGGGACGTGCGTCCTGATTTACCCCGCCCATCTTTTTACCCCGTTTTGGCGTTTGATGGTACCAGTAAGGTAAACGCTGAAGAGGGCCGCAGAACATTAGCTATAGTACCCAGTAGAATCATTCATTTACAATTGTACCTTAATGTATTTCATGTTTTATTTCATTATCTTTCGAGTGTCATGTGCATGTTATTAATCTTGTATCTTGTTTCCCTTGTGCTGACGCAATACGACTCACCACGTGTCAAATATTGCCACACACAGTGACCGCGTGACGGAATATAGGGATTTGGTAGGTTTCCATTCTAAAGGCTTTTTTAATAAATATGGCAACATTTTGTGACGTTTCATCGTTGCTGACGCGTAAAGGTGAAGCACGGTGAAGGCAACAGAACTTACGTAACGCATACGTTTTTTTTATAGTTTTTCATTTCTCGATGCGTCCTTAATGTGTCGGAATATACCGCCTTTTTTATTACCGCGTTTACCCTACTTAAAAGTTAAAGGATTCCTAATATATTCACCGTCCACAGACATATTTAAAAGTCTCAAACCATAATATTCTTCCTATAAAAACAGTTATTTACTATTTGGTAGAGCAAGGTCAACTGTCAAATTTGACACTTTTTTCAATGATCTCACTGGCTCTTGGAGAGCTTTTTTTGAAAAAGGTGCCAGAAACAATACAGTTGCCAATGATTGTTTGGTGATGATTGATGATGACGGGTTGAAGACTTGAAGGTGAAGAAGATGTCAATCGCAGATCTCTTGTAACACCTGGTCCCTGCTCCCTGGACTGAGCAATGATTATTAGTATTTGGTTCAAGCCAATAATTGTTTTCCCATCTTTAAAACCATCAGCATTCTGTTCTGTTCTGTTCTGTTCTTCGGTAGGTTAACGGAGTGCTGCGCGTTGGACGATTCACTCCGGAAGCAGCAGTTTGTCAACGATTAGGGGTCAA
>NW_025946669.1:0-14007 GCF_000764305.2 Hyalella azteca | reverse complement strand
ATATGGTTTTTACGCATCGAATGATATCTGTCTCGATGTTGCAGCTTGAAAATTCTAGGAGGAGAAAGGATTTCTAAAGTACACCCTTTTGGCCGTTTTCTAAGAATTTCACGTTTTCTTTCATTTTTTTCGAAAATTCTCACGAAAAAAAGTCTTAGAATTCCGTTTTACATACGTGTACCGAATTTCGAATCGATTCGTCTGTAAATAACCGAGATAAAGTTGTCCCTATAGACGCTCCCCTTAATGAGAGATGCTGAGGTGTGCTAATGTGCAACGCCAATGTTTGCTAAATGATCATAAGGCCAGTCTAGCCAAGAATAGTACTAGAATCGTCGACAGGCCTATCCAGGCCTATTCTTCAATGCCGAAGATACTATACTATACTACTATACTATACTAATTTGCTCTACTAATGTGCTAAACAGCCCAGAGTGGTGTCAACAGTTCCAGTGGTTACAGTTCAGAGTACCAAGATTGGAGAAGAGAGGCGCGGGTTCGAGACCGCAAAATTCTGTTAATGTTCTGCGATGTTAGGAACTGGCGACAGGCCTACGGCCTAATATACGCTGAAACCGCTATATTATATATTATAAACTAATGTATGCTACCATGATCAGCTAACGTGTGCTAACATGCTAATCTGATGTGCCCTAACACGTTCTGCTAAGGTGTTAAACATGTTTGGCTAACATGTAATAATGTGCAATGCTAATGAGTGCTATTGTGCTCTGTTAATGTACTCTAACGTGCTCTGCTAACGCATGTTATGGTAACGTGCTCTGCTAACGTGTGTTTTGGTAACGTGCTCTGCTAACGCATGTTATGGTAACGTGCTCTGCTAACGCATGTTATGGTAACGTGCTCTGCTAACGTGTGTTATGGTAACGTGCTCTGCTAACGCATGTTATGGTAACGTGCTCTGCTAACGTGTGTTTTGGTAACGTGCTCTGCTAACGCATGTTATGGTAACGTGCTCTGCTAACGTATGTTATGGTAGTATGCTCTGCTAACGAGTTCTAACGTGCTCTGCTCCCGCGTGTCAATGTTCTCTGTAAATATCTTGTAATGTGCTATGCTAACGTGATCCACCAACGCGCTCTGTTAACACCTGCTAATGTGCTATTCCAACGTCTGAGCTAAGTTAATCTAACTTACTATAGTATGCAAAGATACGCTTTTCAAGTTTTTAATAGGAATTTAATGGTTCTTCATTGAAATTATCCAACTGATTTTCAATAATAGATACAACTCATTTTCTCAAGTAAATACAGGTTCATGATAAATTTGCATTATTCTATGTTCTGTTACACCACACGTGAGAGGTTGGTTGTTAGCAGGTGAGCAAAGGCGACAAAAAGGATGGAGGAAAGGGATGGTCTGTACTCTTAACAGGAAGAAGAATGCAAACAAGGAGAAGGGAAGAAGGTCAGGGAGGACCAAATTTTCAAGATTATTCAAGAAAACAAAGAGCGCGATACTGACCAGGCAGGCGCCCAAAGTGCCGGAGGGTGGGCTTCTGTCGTTTGGCCCGACACGCGGCCGGGGCGAGGGTACCTGTCGACGTAGACGCGGCAGAGACCGGAGTCTAATCTTGTCTATAGCCAGCACGATTGTTCGGGGCTGGTGTTGCAACAATCGTTGCAACACCAGAATAAAAACGTTGTTGAATTTTCATAATATTCGAAATTATATATAGGTTCAATTAAACAGGAGTCTCCGCATTGTGCTACGTGTGCTCCAGTCAAATCAAAAAGAGTGCATAGGGGTGGCAGGCCAATACCAATCTAGTATAAAACAGTGACGTCATATCCATGTTTGGTCATCAGAATTTTAAGACACCCCATAAGGATGGTAAATTCGTCTTTTCACAATCCGCATCCTTCAGTGGTCATACTTTGACCTAACCATACATTCATGAAATGGGTAATCATCTTAAGACAAACAAGGTAACCTTAGAAAGTGAAATTCTATTTTACCCCGACATCATACACGTTAAATGAGGCGTCACTAGTTTTTTCTGGAATGCTAAATTACGTGCCTGACTATGCAACAATGTTTTTCCTTGTCACAACGCTTGTGGGAATTGAGACATTTGGCTAGATTACTTCGTGCTCTCAAGTAGCGTGATAAAAATCACTACTGTCCGTAAGCTCTCTGCACTCAGTCGCTCGGTTCCTAGGGGCTCAAGAATTCGTTCTCTTTGACTATTTCTGTCTAAATTCACAATGAAAACTCTGACTTATGCCTTCTGGGGATGCATCGCTATTCTTGCTGCATCGTTATGTAAAGGTAAAGCAGTAATTTAATTAGTTTATTAGTTATGAATGGATTTTTCGTTGCCTTTTGGAAACTGAGTTGAAAATAGTCGCCGAAAACATCAATTTCAGAAAATAGCAGTTGTTCCTACCTCTGGGTTATCCGTTTAAAATTTTCAATGGTCATGGTCGTACGTTGAATGGTAATTAATCGCCACTGCACTAAAGCTTTTCCTTACAGTAATGGCTCGATTGGACGATACTCGATACATCACTGCGTATACCGGGCTCAATTCTACCGGCGCCCACTACCATTTCACTGGATACGTGCCTGACCTGAGCGAGATGCAGATGAACGATTCCATCAGCAGCGCTTGTGGTACTGGAATGTGAGTGCATTGCAAGAAATTTTTCAACTCCCCACATAATAGGATAAGTAAAGGTGTTAAGCTAGAATCAACACATTGTATTAGATGAGATCGAAGTTCAGATCTTTTAGGTCTTGAAAATTATATCAGGTATGCTGATTGCGTGTCCAGACTTCAGGGAAGAATATGGGCCACCGGGCTTCCAAAATAAATCTTTATACGTAAGTATTTTTGCTTCGTATGTTTGGTTGAATCTAGAAGGAAGGGTTTCACGGAGATTTGATTTTGGGTAGCCGGTACCGATGTCAAAATAAATAGTTCTTCATCAAAAAGTAAGTAATAATTAAGTCCAGGCTCGAGAATTATGGTCAACCGGACATCCGAATTAAGAATCTTCTTCTCTAAGAAGGTTTGGACAAATGAATGGAACCAGGGAAAGGTCAAGACCGGTAACAGGCGTCAGGAACGGCGAAGTTTATACTGTTGAAGAAATTAATGAAGATTATGGCAAATGAAGATCTGGCGTTCACAGAGATCGATATATACAATTATTAATGCGATATATATGAGTATTAATGCGTATGCGAGTACTGGCGCACGGCCAAATCTACCATTCGGAGTTAGTGTGTAACAGACGCCACAACTGCAAGTCTATAATGCAAGGAATGAAACCTTATAACAATGAGGAGTGTAAAGTAGGATGAAGGTTCACTAGAAAAGACAGGCAAGACACTTGGAGGTTTATTTGCACGATAAAAGGTTAGAGAGAGAATGGAACCATAAACTTCAATTTGCCTTTACTAGACCCTAAGCAAATGACCGTTTATTTACATCCACACTTAAACGACCCGAATTGAGGTTTTCCGCAAATGTAAGCCTGGCGAGCCTAAGACAAATCCTTCCTAGTTAATATATGGGAAATAAACAAATACATCGAGCTAGCACCACTTTCACATAAAATTACAAAATACTAAAATTACAGTCTTTTCGGGCATTAAGAGCTTGTTATAGTCGCTGCAGATGCGTAGGACAAGCGTCATGTATGATGTAGGTAGCAGGTAAAGCGTAAGATGTTTAACAGGGTGGGCTGCCGGTACATATCTAAGGTGAATTGGAGGTGCGCTACCTCCTAACTTGGCAGCAACTATAAAGGCAGCAATGTTTTCGAAAGTGGTAATTTCTTGCAGCATCGTTTAAATTAAATAAATAGAAATACCCCCTCTACTTCTGGAACGCGCTGTGCCCGACAGCTGAATCCGGTCCTTAATTTATTTGCCTCGCCTCCAGTCTGCATACCGTCATCTCCACTCGACGGAAATCGCTGTGCTAAAAGTGCCTTCTGACATTCTGCGAGCTCTAGATTGCGGTGACATTGCGGCATCGGCTTTACTCGACTGCATTTGACAAAGGCGACCACGCCACTTTATTGCGTCGACTTGACGTATCATTCGGCCTGCGCGGCACAGTGCTGCGGTGGTTCGAGCCCTATATCAGAAAAAGATTTCAATCCGTTCGACGCGGTCACTCTTCTTCTACGCCATCGTTGGTCACTTGCGGCGGCGTAGCACAGGGGTCAGTCCTCGGCATGATTCTTTTCTTGTTGTATATTGTCAACGTGATTCAAATTCAAAATACATAGTCAATTGATTCAAATAGTTTGAATAAGTATATTTGCCATAACTGAATTATATATTAATTTTATCAACGACACCCAAATTCTTGGCTACTGTGCGGCTGACGATACAGGCTTGCAGGACCGGGTGTCCGTCAGCATGGACGCCGTCTCAGACTGGATTCGTTCCAACCGGCTCCAGCTCAATGCATCAAAAACCAAATTTATTTGTTTTGCGACTGCTCGGCGCCAGCATCAGCTTCCGTCCAGCCCTGAGCAACGAGTTCGCCACGCCTGCGTCTCCGTTTCGCTACCTCGGCAATCAGCTGGACTCAGTACTTTCTGTAAACAATTACATTGCCATCGCTTGTTTTGATTACAATTCACCAATTACAAGTTAATTACAAGTCGCCACGCTTGTTTAGACTCTCTGCAACGAATTCATAGCGTCAGCCGCTGTCTCTCGAGGGCGGTCTTCGAAGCCTTCGTGGTGGTGCTTATTCTAACCAGATTGAACTATGTCAATGCCACACTATATGGACTTCCGATGGGAGCGCAGCCGTGCACCACCAATTTTGTCCACCAATAAGCCCTGAATCGAACGCCTTGGATCTCTCCGGACCTACACCAATCAGCCGTGCACCACTCGGCTTTGTCCTCCTCCGGCCTTGACCATCACCTGCCGTGCACCACCAGGCCGCGGATAGAATCTGACTTCCGGGCATCATTAAATTACGTAATTTTACGTTCACCGCATCTGAGGTTAGGTTTCAGATAGCATAGTACTGTTCCAAAATTTATCGTCCTTCGACAAGTGGCCGTTCGACCGAGGGCTGGTTCGACTAGATACGGACGGCTTGAAGTGTTGAAGGCTACGTTCCGGAAGGCAGGAATCATGATGGTCCATTACATCCAGGGCAGTTGTGGTCTTCGGCAGGCGACCTCTTCCGATCGCGCCACTCACCAAACTGCAATCTGTGATCAACTCTGTTACGCGACTCGTGTGCGATTAGCGAAAATTCAATCACGTGACGCGATATTACGCGAACTTCACTGGCTACACGCCAACTTTACTGGCTGCAGCAGCGCACGCAGTTCAAGGTCGCTGTTCTGACGTTCCGACGCCTTCACGGTCTGGCGCCTCCTCATTTCATGGAAGGCCTGCAGCGCGTGTCGGTTCTGCTTTCCAGAAGGCGATTGCGTTTGTCATCAACAGCGGACCTCGTCGCACCATCTACACGTCTATCTCCCGCCGGTGACAAAGCGTTCCCGGTCGCCGCCGCCAGAACCTGGAACAGTCTGCCGGCTTCCGTAACATTCGGCCCCTTCGTTGCCAGGGTTTCGTCGACGCCTATATTAAGTTGGGAATATTTCGTGGAGCCAATAAATATTGTGCTTAAACATATTTTTCCCTTAGCACCATTTCTCAAGTCTTTATAGTTTTTGCTTGCTGTCAAACTTATGTGTTATGTGCCCAAGAAGTTTGTTTGAGCCAACCGACAAAATAATTGCTTCGTAGAATAATAACAATGACAATAATAAATGCACAATAATCAATCGTAATGCTTCGATCTGGAAGTAAAATAAGTTATATTATTCTATTCTGATCAACAGTTCATAGGCGTACTTGTGAAATTATTTTGGGCGAAGATCGTTTTTAGTACTGATTGTATTCCAAGAAAATATTATTTTATACTTTTTCACAGTAAAAAACCTTATTATTCAGAATATATCAAGTGTGTGAAAAATTTTTATTTTGACTGAGCTCGAATCAGTAGATTTCGTAGATCTCACTAATTGAATGTTAAAAATTATCAAAATGTAACTTCAAAATCCGCAAGAATAATGATTTGGTTCATTCAAATGTTATTCAAATTTACAGTTGGATACTCTACGACGGCATGAACTACTCTTCAAACCCCACAGGTTACTTTTGCTCTACTCCTGCAGTGAGCAAGTGCTGGAATTATAAGGACGTCTGCCAAAAGGTGATCAGAAAATTTTTGGAACTTGCGAAGCTCTTTACTATAGCTCCGATATCACAACGATGTTTTTTGAATGAATATATGAGTACTTTTTGAGCTGGTTAGTCAATTTAGACGATATCCAACTCAATCCCAAAACGAGTTAATTACTTTCGCCATCAACTGTTTGTTCTCAATTCTAAATACTGATCTGATTCAAGTCCATTCTAAAATACCAATTACACAGGGATCGTCGCTCAGATACGCTGGTAGTCCGTATGGCCTCAATGACGACTATTACAATCTTTATGAAGACAATGACTTCCACGGCAAAGAATTCAAGGGCAACACTAACGCCGCTGACTTGGGCGACTTGGATCAGGCAGTCTCTTCTCTAATAGTTATAGGACAGTCAGCCTGGACCTTCTATAGGTGAGTCCAGCTATTCAGCCGGTAATTAGTTTCTCATTTGTTTTTCGCAAAAGAAAAAATTTCAAATTTATTTAGACAATTTTAATACACATTTATTTAGACAATTTTAAACTCTCATTGTTACAAAAGTCGAAGTATTTGTTAATAATTTGAATCACATGATATTTATACGTTCGCTTTGATAAAGGAAATACTTGAACCAACAGTGGCCAGGATTTTACTGGAGTCAGCGTGTGCGTCTACACAAACGCCACAGTCACTAACGCTGACATTGAACTCGACTTCATTATTCTAGTAATCCTTCAGGAACCTTGTACAAAGACTGATGATGTTCATCTGAATTTATTATATGCATTAAAACTCGTCCATTGAGCAAAATGTACCTAGTGGTTAATTTCGAAGGACCAGCTATGAAACGCCTCGTTTACCTACAGTTATGCCTCGGTTATTAGTTCAAGTACAAAACAAAACCGAATTTATTATTATTTCCTTGAGACTAAATTCTTACAAACTGCTAGCACCTTAGTTTTTATGACCGAACGAAATTTTCTCCATGATTTCTAAACGAATACTCGGTTATGACGTCATGAATACATTACAGGCATCCAAATTCCAGACGATCTCAGGACATTCATAATTACGTTTTGCTCAAGAAATTTTCATTTAATATAAAAATTTCCTTTGCATCAAATTGAAAATCTCTATAATAGAATGTAATTGTAAATTGGGTCAGATCGTTCAACATTTTTAGCGCATTTTCTCATTTATGGAAAAAAGGCGCTATTCGCCATGCCGTCCGTCCTACTGTCCGTACGTGACGTACGGACAGTAGGACGTACGTCGTCACGTTTTCGTCGACGAGAAAATGCATTCTCTGTCACTCACTGCAGTGAGTAATGAGTTATATTTTTTATCGCATTCTCCATACATAATTAAAGGTGTGCCCTGCAGATGGACATGCTCGGTCTGCCCGACAACTCGATCAGGTCCGTGGCGAGGGGGTGCTTGGGCGAGCTCGTGGCTGGGGCAGAGCCTGCAGTTCCAGGCCCCAGACTGAACTGACGTGCGTGTCTGCGGTTACTCGTACATACAGGCATCCAACGTTAAAATACCGTCGAATAAACGTTGTTTCAACGCTCAACGTTCTTTCTACTTCATATGACTTCAAGAACAGATGTACGGATGTTCAGCGTCCAGTAAACGGCGTTCCAACGTCTAATTGAGGTTTAAAAGTAAAGAAAATAGCCAAAAATTTCACCATTTCTTATAAGAGAAAACGTTTCGGAGTCCAGCTCCATCGTCAGTTCAAAACCTAGAACACAGGTACAAACAATTAGTAACCTAAAATTCACATTCAAACAATTCACCTAAACTTGAGGACATTAGAACTATAATCGAAGATAACAGAAGATGTGTATAAGAGACAGGGCCTGTGCTGTGACTGTTCCACTAACAGGAGCGACTCGCGATTTACTGAGGCTACTATGTCATCCGTTAACCCTAGAGTCACAGGTATTGCCAGAGACTGACCAGGGTCAACCTTAACTGAAGTCAAGGTTATGCATTGTACATGGCGTAAGGACGAGGTTAGCTCACCCTCACTGTTTGCATAAAAGTCAACTGCAGCACCACCTTCATGGTGCTTGGTTAGCCGCCNTTTTTCAGAATGGTGCGCTGAAAGCAGAAATCAGTCAACAGTTATAGCCAACTTAAGCCAAGAAAGGGAGAACTGCTACGAGACTTACGCGATGGAGATTGGAGCCATTTACAGGAGATATGAAAGTAGATTACTGGATGCATCATGCAACTATTCAGGAATGATTACGATTTACGAATAAATATTACTTACTAAGTTAGTAAAGTTACTATGCTCATAAAATGACGACTAGCTTAGTCAGTTATCACTTATCAGTAATCCACTTGAGGAGAAACTGAAGATCAGAGTAAGAACCTGTCTCTTATACACATCTAGATGTGTATAAGAGACCGGTTCAGACCCATGACAAGTTCATTGACACCTGCTACTCGGCTGATCTATTAACGGACGTGTAACCTTCCCTGAGAGAAAACACCTTATATTGCGGGAGCCACATATATTATAGATTATATTAGTCTATACGGAAACACGCAAGCTTGACAACGGGATTAAGATCGTCCATCCTATGCCATTCCAGCATTAGAACCTAACAAGCCCGGGAAACATTTTCCTCCGAAGGAACTATTGATGTAAATACGAGCACAAATGAGCTTGAAATGGCACATCGATATACATTACAATGGCAGACGTCTTAAAACAATCATTCTTGTAGCGGAACCTCAGAATTTTAGGTAAACCACTTACTCCTATTTCCTAGTGATTAATCCATCTAAACTTATACAGTTTAACCTATCGCCAGGTCGACGATTCAGGTTTCAAAGATATAGAAATTGGGGGACTCACCCATAGGGTGTCAAATTCGCAATTTAATGGCTGCCGACATGGAGATACTGAACACTAAGGCAAGCGCCTGCGTCTCGTGTAAAATTTCATGGCTAACTTATCTATTGCGATCAAAGAATTTATTGTTCAGTTGACATCAATATTGTAATTGCCTGGCACAAATGAAACGTTGGTTCATTAATGTGATTATTATTTTGATGCAATACAGATACTGAGTTTAACGACGGTACTAACTAGAACTCGGACCCGGACCGGTCGACCGGGCTGAAATTGAAAAATATAGCTCATAAGGGTCTCAGTAAAGTTAACTTTTCGATCGATAATTATCTGAAACATTAGAAAACATAGAACATTTTTTCAGAATTTTTAACGATTTCTTAAGGGGAAAAATTGCTGTAAGGTCTTGAGATCCAGGATCAGCGTATTTGGGTAGCAGAAAGAGTGTATTTTCCATCGTCCGGTGTCTGCCCGACCCAACATGAATCTTTTTATAAGTGAATCAACAAAAATTAATTAAAAACTTGCAAAGTTTTCTGGATGTCCCAGCCAAATCTCAATCGATTAGATCGATCGAAAAATCATCATTTCTAAGCCCCTAATGAGCTGGTTGGACAAAATTTTCCTAGGTAAATTTTGAAACTTTGTTATGCAAATTTAAAGTTTTCTCGAAGTTTCAGTGCCTCTTGCTGTCTCTTATACACATCTAGATGTGTATAAGAGACAGGAGTAGGCTTGCATGGCTATTTATNGGTTTATAGCCGTGGCCCCTGGTGTTGGTTCTTGTTTCAAATTCTAGTAATCCTTCTGGGACCTTGTATAAAACGTAGGTATACATGTATACTTCAAAAAATTAGATCAGTACTCACTGCAGTGGGTGACAGAGAGCGCATTTTCTCGTCCGTCCGTAAGTGAAGTCACGGACGGACAGACATGACGAGCACAATAGCGCCTTTTTTCCATAAATGAGAAAATGCGGTCATGAGGTCACCACACAGACGTCGATAACAGAGGCTTGGATGCTTCATAATCTTTAATCTTTCTTCATAAGACTTGCCTTTCAATCCCGGGATTATCCGTGTTGCGCGTTTTTGAACGCACTCGACTGAATTTTTGTCCGCTTTTAGTTTTGGTGACCACACGACGTTTCCAAACTCTAGGTTCGGGCGCACTACAGCAACAAACAACTGCTTCATCGCTTCTGCATCTAGGAACTCGAAAGAGCGTCTGATCAGTCCAAGTCGTTTATTGGCTTTATTAACTTGCCCTTCAATATGCTTAGAAATTTTTAGCTCATTGTCGACATTAACTCCCAAATCTTTTTCCACTGTCGACTTCGACATCATCACTCTGTCGTTGCAGTCGTGTCTTCTCATACTGTAATCTTGCTGTTCATTATTCTTGCCAAGGCGGATTACTTTGCCTTTGTCAGCATTAAAACGCAACTGACACTTATCAACCCAGTCAACTAGCCTGTCAACCTCACGACACAAATGATATAAAAAGCATCTGAAAGAATTTATCTCCAGAATGTAAAAATAATTATTGAGTAGATCGCCTGTTTGGTGTTTACGTCACGTGTTCTTTCCGAGGAAAATGTTTCATACCGCCCAATGACCTCATCAACTAATGGCTTTTGGATGACAGATCAGAACTGGCATTTACAATATCTGAAATTTAATTTAATATATAATGGAATTTAATGCAATAACTGTTTCAGCGTTTATTAGGCCGTAGGCCTGTCGCCGATTCTCACACATCACAGAACTCTCACAGCTTGTTGCGGTCTCGAACTCGCAACTAGCAGCCTCAATTTTGCTTTGCCTAACCGCCCGGCCTCCTCACCGAGTCTGACCAGAAACTGTGGCAGGTTGCTGGAATCAAACCCACGCCTCTCTGCTCCAATCCCGGGACTGTAACCTCTGGACCACCCTGCACACTCTGCCCGCCATGAACCACTAGACCCACTCTGCCCGTCATGAACCACTAGACCCACTCTGCACCGCCATGAAACACTAGACCCACTCTGCAACGCCATGAGCCGCTAGACCCACTCTGCACCGCTATGGGCGGCGTGCCACAAGGAAGCATTCTAGGGCCTGTTTTATTCGTTGCGTTTATAAACGATCTGCCAGAAGCTGCGTCTAGCGTGTGCTCGATGTATGATGACGACACAAAAATTTATAATACAGTGATGAATACGTCGCAAAAAGTACAGTTACAAGGTGATCTTTACAGGCTGGTTGACTGGGCTGATAAGTGGCAGCTGCGTTTTAAGTCACGAAAAATTCAAGAATCGGCAACAGGCCATGGGCCTATTTCTTCAGTGCCGACACTTCTATTCTATTCACTATTCTATTCTAACACAGACAAACAACAATGAGATTAACATTTACCAGGCGACCAATGACCGTCCAGACCAGCGGACCATCAAGTACACTTAGCAGTTGCTCAGCCGGTT
Organism: Hyalella azteca; assembly: GCF_000764305.2. Taxonomy (NCBI): domain Eukaryota; kingdom Metazoa; phylum Arthropoda; class Malacostraca; order Amphipoda; family Hyalellidae; genus Hyalella; species Hyalella azteca. The sequence goes on along the minus strand of NW_025946669.1, from coordinate 2,475 downwards.
TGCTTGAAAATTGCGAAAACTCGGATTAGCTACTACGTGCAAAGGGCATGGGCTCAGATCTGAAGCAGCAGTAAAGTTCCAATAAAAACCTAAGAAGAAAGCTCAGATTGTACGCTATTCAGGCTCACTACAATAAGCACTAGTTAACAATGTTTTTGTCGAAAAAAGTCGTTATTCCTCTCCAATGTAGAGTAAGTTGTGTTCCAAAGTTATTAGAATAGAATAAAAATTTTAGCAAATACCTAGCTTTGAAGCAATAGGCCCATGGCCTGTTGCTGAAACCATTTTATTGAGAAACAATGTGTTTTTTATGTTGGTTTTTCCTTAGTAAGTTAATTTCCCAGTCTTTCAATTTTCCCTAATCTCTCACTCTTGTATTATTACTATAATTAGGTACTATTAGTTTTTAAAGTAAAACCATATCAATAATTTTTCCACATGCCATCACATAGTATACTAATTTCTACCTTTAATTTCACTGTTCATTGCTGAGTGCAGGGTCCAGAAGGTGGAAGCAGCGTCGCCAATATATGGGTTTTTAAGCCCAATGCATTGCCAACCTTTTTCAAGATGCATCGCCGGGTAATTTTTAATGAAAAGCCATTTAGGCTACGCTGAGTAATGACCAGGGTGCAGAGGGTGGAATGGTGGATGCAGCGTTGTCAATATAGGCTATGGATGGGCTTTTAAGCCCTAAGCGTTGCCAGGTAATTTGGTATTGTTGCAGATTAACTACATCCAAAAAAAGGGTGTTTTTTTTTTAATTATATGTTTTTTGGGGTGTAGATTACGAATCTGAAATCCATTTTTGGCGGTCGGCATCGGAAAACCGATTTTTTTCAATAATACCGATCACACGTAGCGCACGACATCTTGAATGAAACTTACCNGATCTTCTGAAGGCGTAAATTTTGCTACTGAAGCGTTGCCAAAGATCTTGCAATATTCATCCACTCTCTGCACAGTGGCCCATCAGCAAGCATGAAAAACATCTACCTTTAGGGCCACGAAAAGAGAATTCCTGCCATTTCCAGAACTGTGAGATTCCTGCCAGATGAATTACCTCCTATCTAATTGTTAACAAAAGTGCACAATCAAGCCACAATTATTAAAATTTGTATTAAAAATTCGTCACGTTGGAGCCCCCAAGATTTCAGAAATAAGTAGGAAAATTCTTATCCTGCCCATCAGCAATTCAGCACTTTTGTTAAGAATTTGATGGGAGGTAATTCATCCAACTGAAATTTTGCATTTCCAAAAATGGTCAGAAATCTTAATTTGCAGCTCAGAAAGTATGTGTATAATGTATTCATTGGCTGTTGCTGCTGAAATCTTGTTGCTTCAAAGTCCAAAGTGACATTTTTTTGACAAGTTTGGAATTTCTGGAATGGCAGCTTTTTAATTATTAGCACTAATCATGAACATGCAATTTTATGTACAAATATGTAGGAAATAATTTATTAAGCAATTTAAGCCACAGCTTCATTTTTATCCCTTAATTATAAATGGAAATTTGTAACATACCATCAAATGGGGGCTATAAGGGACAGTTTTGAGCATTTTTTTGGTAATAACTTTTTAACATGGAACATTTCATAAACAAATTTTGGCTCATTTTAAAGCTCTTTGCAAGGGCTATTAAATGGCATCTCTAAAAGAATTCCATATGCTATTTGTAAGGTGCCAGACGCAAAATAAAAGCCTCCTGAATTAACCCTGGAAATAGGGTAATAAGAGACACCTGAAATAAAACTCAATTTTAAAACGTTTGAAGCATGTGGAGTGTAGTACTCTGCTACTCATCCATTACTAACAGTACTCTGAAGTCCTCCTCTTCCTTTGTAGATGATGGAGATGATGTAGATGTAGAATAAATGACATTTTCTGAGATTTAGTTTGCCCGTCTCAATTTACCCGGCGCCGTCCCTTAATACCTGTTTGATGGTATGTGTCCTGGGTGTCTATTTTAATTATAATACACATGCAGTGGACCTTGTGACAGAATTAGTCTAAGCTTTAGATTTATACATCAAGTTTGACAAACCAGACTAAGGAAAGTACGGATTTGTTGTCATTATGTAATTAACAAGAAAATTTTCTTAATTGATAATTTGATAGTCACCATCATTTGTGATTTAATATAAAATTTTATTCCTCCAAACTTTTGACATACCAGTATATAGGTACTGCAGAAAAGAATTTTTCACTACCATTGGTCTCGATGCTCTGCTGACATTGTAGAAATTTGAAGTTTTCAATATAACTATATAATATTTGTTAAAAAGATTATAATATTTCTATGAAATTTACTGCTTGTCCTGACAAGAGTATTTTTCCAGATCTTGAAATGCATCGGCCAGGCTGGGTTCTCCACAAGCTCCAGGAGAGACGTCAAGTTCTATGAAGATGCTGAGGAGGCCGTCAAGGATATCCCCGATGGCTCCAAGCTCCTTGTTGGAGGTACTCTACTAACTT